>NW_011889185.1:1986541-1989466 GCF_000151845.1 Pteropus vampyrus | reverse complement strand
TTCGCTTAGCATGATAATCTCGAGGTCTATCTATGTTGTTGCAAATACCAGTATTTCATCTCTTCTTATGGTTGAGTAATTTTCCATTGTATATATGTACCACAGCTTCTTTACACAATCATCTATTGTAAGACAGTTCGGTTGCTTCCATGTCCTGGCCGCTGTGAATAATGCTATAATGAACATTGATTTGCAAATACCTTCTCGGATATGGGTTTTCAAGGCTTTGGGGTAAATACCCAGTAGAGAGATGGATGAATCATATGATAGATCAATTCTTAGTTTTTTGAGGAACCTCCATACTGTTTTCCATAGTGGCCATACCAATTTGCAGTCCCACCAGCAATGTATCTCCTTTATCTCCACATCTTTTATCTCCACATCCTCTCCAACATTTGTTATTACTTGTCCTGTTGATTATAGCTATTCTAACAGGTATGAGATGGTATATCATTGTGGTTTTGATTTGCATTTCCCTAACAGCTAGCAATGTTGAGCATTTTTTCATATATTTGTTAGCCATTTGTATGTCCTCTAGAGAAAAGTGTCTGTTCAGACCCTTTGCCCATTTTTTGATTGGATCATTTTTGTTGTTGTTGTTGTTATTGAGTCGTATGAGTTCTTTGTACACTTTGAATATTAGGCCCTAATTGGAGATGTTGCTTGCAAAGATATTTTCCCATTCAGATGGTTCTCTCTTTACCTTGTCGATGATTTCGTTTGCTGAACAGAAGCTTTTTAGTTTGATGTAGTCCCATTCATTTATTTTAGCTTTTACTTCCCTTGCCTTCGAGGTCAAATTCATAAAATCTTCTTTAAGTCCAAGGTCCTTGAGTTTAGTTCTTGTTTTCTTCTATGCATTTTATTGTTTCAGTTATTATATTCAGGTCCTTAATCCATTATGAGTTAATTTTGGTGTGTGGTGATAGACAACAGTCTAGTTTCATTGTTTTGCAGGTAGCTTTCTAGTTTTCCCAGCACAATTTACTGAAGAGGCTTTCCTTTCTCCACTGTATGTTTTTGGCTTCCTTGTCAAAAATTATTTGCCTATATAAATATGAGTTTATTTCTGGACTCTCAATTCTGTTCCACTGGTCCGTGTGTCTGTTTTGCTGCCAATACCATGCCATTCTGATTACTGTCACTTTGTATTATAATTCGAAGTCGAGCAGAGTGATGCCTCCAGCCTTGTTCTTTTTTCTCTGGATGGCTTTGGCAATTAGGGGTCTTTTGTGCTTCCATACAAATCTGATGATTTTTTTTGTTCTATTTCTTTAAAAAATGCCGATGAGATTTTGATGAGGATTACATTAAACCTATATAAGGCTTTAGGTAATATGGTCATTTGAACTATGTTGATTCTTCCAATCCAAGAACACAGAATACCTTTCCATTTCTTTGAATCTTCTTCGATTTTTTTTTAATGGAGTCTTGTAGTTTTCATTATATAGGTTCTTCACATGTTTCGTTAAATTTATTCCTAGGTATTTTATTCTTTTTTTGCAATTGCAAAAGGAATTATTTATTCCACTTCTTTTCCTGACACTTCATTATTAGAGTATAGGAAAGCTATGGATTTTTGAATGTTGATTTTGTATCCAGAGACTTTACTGTATTTGCTTATTGCTTTTAGTAGTGCTCTTGTGGAGTCTTTAGGGTTTTCCATATAGAGAATCATGTCATCCACAAATGGTGACAGTTCAACTTCTTTGTTTCCTATTTGGATGCCTTTTATATCTTTCTCTTGTCTGATTCCTCTCGCTAGGACCACCAATGTTATATTGAATAGCAGTGGCGATAGTGGACAGACTTGCCTTGTTTCTGATCTTAGAGGGAAGGTTTTTAGTTTTTCGCCATTAAGCATAATGTTGGCTGAGGGTTTGTCATAGATGGCCTTTATTATGTTAAGATACTTTCCTTCTATACCAATTTTCTTAAGTGTTTTGATCATAAATGGATGCTGTATCTTGTCAAAGTCATTTTCTGCATCTATTGATATGATCATATGATTTTTATTTTTTAATTTGTTTATGTGATGTATCACATTAATCGATTTGCATATGTTGAACCATCCCTGTGTCCCTGGTTTTGATATCAGAGTAATAGTGTCCTCATAAAATGTGTTGGAAAGTATTGCCTTCTTTTCGATTTTTTGGAAGAGTTTGAGGAGAATAGGTATTAAATCTTCTTTGAATATTCGGAAGAATTCACTGGTGAATCTATCTATTCCTGAACTTTTACTTTTCGGTAGGTTTTTGATGATTGTTTCAATTTCCATACTGCTGGTAGGTCTATTTAGATTTTCCAGTTCTTCTTGATTCAGTTTAGGAAGATTGTATTTTTCTAAGTTCTGGTGCATTTCTTCTAGGTTATTAAATTGGCTGTTATATACTTTTTCATAGTATTCTTTTGTGATCCTCTGTATTTCTGCTATGTCAGTCGTAATTTCCCATCTTTCATCCTGATTTTGTTTTGTGTGTGTGTGTGTCCTTTCTCTTTTTTCTTTAGTGAGTCTAGCCATGGGTTTGTCAATTTTATTAACTTTCTCAAAGAACCAGCTCTTTGTTGCATTTATTTTTTTCTATTCTTTTTTTAATTTTTATTTTCAATTTCCTTTATTTCTGCTCTAATTTTGATGATTTCTTTTCTTCTGTGACTTTAGGCATCATTTTTCTTCCTTTTCTAGTGTTTTAAGATGAAGCATTAGGTTGTTTATTTGGGCTCATTCTTGTTTTTGGAGATATGCCTGTAATGATATGAACTTTACTCTTATCACCCCTTTTGCTGTGTCCCAAAAGTTTTGATGTTTTGTAATATCATTATCATTCGTTTCTATGTATCTCTTGATCTCTTTTTCTTTCTTCCCTGACCCAGTTATTCTTCAGTAGCTTGTTATTTAATCTCCATGTATTTGTCATTCTTCCT
>NW_011889185.1:1978058-1986491 GCF_000151845.1 Pteropus vampyrus | reverse complement strand
TCTTGTGGAGTCTTTAGGGTTTTCCATATAGAGAATCATGTCATCCACAAATGGTGACAGTTCAACTTCTTTGTTTCCTATTTGGATGCCTTTTATATCTTTCTCTTGTCTGATTCCTCTCGCTAGGACCACCAATGTTATATTGAATAGCAGTGGCGATAGTGGACAGACTTGCCTTGTTTCTGATCTTAGAGGGAAGGTTTTTAGTTTTTCGCCATTAAGCATAATGTTGGCTGAGGGTTTGTCATAGATGGCCTTTATTATGTTAAGATACTTTCCTTCTATACCAATTTTCTTAAGTGTTTTGATCATAAATGGATGCTGTATCTTGTCAAAGTCATTTTCTGCATCTATTGATATGATCATATGATTTTTATTTTTTAATTTGTTTATGTGATGTATCACATTAATCGATTTGCATATGTTGAACCATCCCTGTGTCCCTGGTTTTGATATCAGAGTAATAGTGTCCTCATAAAATGTGTTGGAAAGTATTGCCTTCTTTTCGATTTTTTGGAAGAGTTTGAGGAGAATAGGTATTAAATCTTCTTTGAATATTCGGAAGAATTCACTGGTGAATCTATCTATTCCTGAACTTTTACTTTTCGGTAGGTTTTTGATGATTGTTTCAATTTCCATACTGCTGGTAGGTCTATTTAGATTTTCCAGTTCTTCTTGATTCAGTTTAGGAAGATTGTATTTTTCTAAGTTCTGGTGCATTTCTTCTAGGTTATTAAATTGGCTGTTATATACTTTTTCATAGTATTCTTTTGTGATCCTCTGTATTTCTGCTATGTCAGTCGTAATTTCCCATCTTTCATCCTGATTTTGTTTTGTGTGTGTGTGTGTCCTTTCTCTTTTTTCTTTAGTGAGTCTAGCCATGGGTTTGTCAATTTTATTAACTTTCTCAAAGAACCAGCTCTTTGTTGCATTTATTTTTTTCTATTCTTTTTTTAATTTTTATTTTCAATTTCCTTTATTTCTGCTCTAATTTTGATGATTTCTTTTCTTCTGTGACTTTAGGCATCATTTTTCTTCCTTTTCTAGTGTTTTAAGATGAAGCATTAGGTTGTTTATTTGGGCTCATTCTTGTTTTTGGAGATATGCCTGTAATGATATGAACTTTACTCTTATCACCCCTTTTGCTGTGTCCCAAAAGTTTTGATGTTTTGTAATATCATTATCATTCGTTTCTATGTATCTCTTGATCTCTTTTTCTTTCTTCCCTGACCCAGTTATTCTTCAGTAGCTTGTTATTTAATCTCCATGTATTTGTCATTCTTCCTGCTTTCATTTTGAAGTTGATCTCTAGTTTCAAAGCATTATGATCAGAGAATATGGTTGGTATGATTTCACCCCTCTTATGTTTGTTGAGGCTATTTCTGTGTCCCAGTATGTCGTCGATTCTTGAGAATGTTCCATGTGCACTAGAGAAGAATGTATAAGCAGCTGATTTGGGATGGAAGGCTCTGTATATGTCAATTATGTCCAGTTGGTGTAATGTGTCATTTAAGGATGTTATTTCCTTACTGATTTTCTGTTGAGATGATCTGTCCATATCCAACAGTGGGGTATTTAGGTCCCCTACTATGATAGTGTTTTGGTCTATTTCTCCCTTTAGTTCTGTTAGTAATTGCTTTACATATTTCAGGGCTCCCTGATTAGGAGCATAGATATTACTAAGTGTTATGTCTTCTTGGTGCATGCTTCTCTTTATCATTATGAAGTGTCCCTCAGTATCTTTCTTTACCATTTTTAGTTTGAAGTCTATTTCGTCTGATATTAGTACCGCTTCTCCCATTTTTCTCTGAATGCCATTTACTTGAAATATCATTTTCTGCTCTTTCACTTTGAGTCTATATTTGTCTTTGGAACTGAGATGTGTCTCTTGGAAGCAGCATATGATTGGATTTTGTTTTTGATCAATTTTGCAACTCTGTGCCTTTTTATTGATGATTTCTGTCCATTTACATTTAGGGTGATTATTGAAATATGAGGACGTATAGCCATTTTATCTTTTGCTTTCTGGTAGCTCGATGTTTCCATTGCTTCCTTTTCCTTGTGTTTCCATTTTATTTTGGTTGGCTTTTGTAGGTTTTGCCTCTGTTTCTTCTTGTTTTGTGTTATATACTTCAGTTCCGAATCTTTTGTTTGTGGTTACCATTACGAATATGTAAAAGATAGTTATATATATACATTTGTCTATTTTCATCTACGCTTGCCTTATCTCCATTCTCCTTTGTGAATTTAGATCTTTGAATCCTCCCCTTTTCAGTCTTCATTGTCTCTATTTGTCCCTATGTATACTGAACGTTCATTACTATCTTGTTATAACAATTCTCTTCTTATTATTTAAGCTTGTAATGTCCTGTTCTTAGTAAGAGTTGCGCACCTCTGCTTCTATTTACCTGATAGTCACTTTAGTCTTAATTATGTATTTTTTGTTGTTGTTATTTTCTTTTAGGAGAACTGACCCCTTTCAGTATTTCCTGTAGTGTAGACTTCGTAGTGGAGAATTCTCTCAATTTTTGTATGTCTGGAAATGTCTTCATTTCTCCTTCATGTCTAAAGGAGAGATTAGCTGGATACATTATTCTAGGCAGGTAGTCATTTTTACTTAATAGTTTAAATATTTGTTTCCATTCCTTTCTGACTCATAAGTTTTGTGCTGAGAAGTCCGATGATAATCTAATGGATGTACCTTTACAAGTTACCATTTCTTATCCCTGACTGCCCTGGGAATTCTGTCTTTGTCATTGATTTTTGATAATTTTAATACCACGTATCTTGGTGAAGGCCTTTTCGGGTTGAGATAATTGGGTGTTCTGTTGACTTCTTGAATTCCAAGGTCCAGCTCATTCCTTAGATTTGGGAAATTCTCACCCACTATTTGTCTGATAATCTTTTCTAGTCCCTCCTCCTTTTCCTCAACTTCAATAATGCCCATTATTCTTACGTTTCCTCTCCTGATGGTATCAGCTAGTTCTTGTATTTCTCTTTCATTCTTTTTCATTGTTCGGTTTCTCTCTTCTTCCTTCTGATTTATTTCTAGATTTCTGTCTTTGATATCACCGATCCTTTCCTCCATTTGGTCGACTCTATATCCCAAGCTTGCTATTTCATTTTTCAACTCTCACAGTGTGTTTTTTAATCTCTAGATGATCGATTCTTTTTTTTTTTTTTGAGGGTTTCAATCTCCTTGCTCTTCTCATCTAGTTGTTTTTCAATTCCTGAAATTGTTGATTTGACTCGTTTTGGATCTCATTGAGCTTTTTCAGAAGTACCATCCAGAATTCTCCATCATATAAGTCACATATTTCTATGTCTGTAAACTTATTTTCTGGAGATTTTTCTCTTTCTTTCTGAGATGCCTTTTTACCTTGGTTGTTCATGGTGTTTAATGGACTATTTCTCTGCCTGGTCATTAATGGAAGTGTATTCTGCTGTTTTTCCAGAAAGAAGATTTATTATATAATGGTCTCTCTTTAGCCTGTTGCAAAGAAAGCACTTTTCTCTTGGTTTCCAGTAGGTGCGTCTAAGCCTCTTGGATCTCTGCTTTATATAAAGCTTTAAAAATGCCTTTTTATTTTCTGAAAGCTATTTAATCATGCTTGCTACCTCATTTTCAGTCTCTGTCAGTGTTAGCAACAGTTTCGTTAGCGTTTGCTCAGATTCCCCTGGGGCTCCGCGGTGTTTGGTCTAGGAGGGTATGAGGGGAGGGACCCTCTGGATTGGGTGTTGGGGGCTGTGGCTCAGCCTCAGTTTTGCAACTATAGTTGGTAAAAATCAACTGTTATTTCTCTGCTGGCTGCTTTTCTGCCTTCTGTCCTGATGAGTGGGCCCTGCCCCTGGCCCTCTAAGGGGTCCTCACAGCTTTCCCAGGCAGGGCTGCTCACAGAACTCACCACTCCTTCTTCCCTCCCCTTCTCCTGCAAGGAGCTCCTATGGTTGCAAGAGGCAGATTCTTCATTACTCCCGGTCCAACGCCCAATACCCGGAGTTCTGACCTGCGGTAGCTCTTATGCGCATATCCCATGCTCAGACTTACTGGTGTTCAGTTTGGGCTTTTTGTTGTTGTTGAGTTTTAGATGTTTCAGGGGAGAGATCTGGGGACGTCTCTCACTCCATCATGTTTCCAGAGATCCCTATTTCCTTTAGAATAGAAATTTCCAACTTGGTCACCAATGGCCCTGCATGATTTGGGCCCTGCCTATTTCTCTGTCCTTTTATTTGACTACTGTTCCCCTTGCTCACTGAGCTCAACCCACACTGACCTTTTCTTTGTTCCTCTAAAAAACTAACCTTCCTCTTCCCCTAGTAGGGCCTTCATACTATCTTTTTTCTTTGAATGGCCTGCTCTCTGTCCTCAACTCCACATGAATGAATTCTTTTGTCACTCATACATCAGGCATTCTCTGACCATGTAATCAAAGTTGTTACCAGTCACATTTGAAAATATTTTGTTTTGTTTTCATCGCAGCATTTATTACTGCTGGATTTTTTTTTGGTGAATGTTTATTTGTTTGTATGCTGTTTCTTCCTACTAGAATTTAAGCCTCGTGGGTACAGAACATTGTTAGGATCTCAGTCTTGTTTACTGCCATATTCCCCAGTACCTGGAATTGGGTCTGGCACAAGTTGATGGTTAATAAATGTTTCCTGAATGACTTAATATAGTCATATTAAATATATTAGGATATTTTCTGTGTATATGTCCTTTCTTTTTAAAAGTAGACTTTATTTTTTTATAAGTTTTAAATTCACTGCAAAATTGATGAATGTACAAAGATTTCCCATATAACTTCTGCCCCCACACATACACAGCCTCCCACATCGACATTATGTACCATAGTAATACATTTGTTCCAATCAATAAACATATATTGATACATCATCATCATCCAATGTCCATAGTTTATATTAGGCTTCACTTTTGCTGTTGTACATTCTATGTGTTTAGACAAATGTATAATGACATGTATCCATCATTATAGTATCATGCAGATTATCTTCACTGCCCTAAAGATCCTGTACTCTGTCTATTCTTCTCTCCTTTTTCCCCAACCCCTGGCAACCACTGACAATTTTACTATCTCCATAGTTTTACCTTTCCCAGAATGTCATATAGTTAGAATCATACAATATGTAGCCTTTTCAGATTACCTTCTTTCACTTATCAATGTGAATTTGTGATTCCTCCATGTCTTTTCATGGCTTGATAGCTCATTTCTTTTAAGCGTTGAGTAATATTCCATAGTCTAGGTGTACTACAGCTTATTTATCTGTTCACCTCCTGAAGGACATCTTGGTTGCTTCCAAGTTTTGGCAATTATGCATAAAACTGCTATAAACATCTGTGTGCAGTTTTTTTGTGTGACCATAAATCCTCAACTCATTTGGGTAAATACCAAGGAACATGATTGCTGGATTGTATGGTAGCAGTATATTTAGTTTTTTAAGAAAGTGCCAAACTGTTTTCCAAAATGGCTGTACCATTTTATTTTCCCACCAGAAACGAATGAGAGTCCCTGTCGCTCCAGCATTTGGTGTTGTCAATATTCTGAATTTTGGGCATTTTAATAGGTGTACAGTGGTATCTCATTATTGTTTTAATTTACAATTCCCTACTGACATATGATGTGGAGAATTTTTCAACATGCTTATGTGCCATATGTATATCTACTTTAGTTAAATGTCTGCTTAAGTCTTTTTACCAATTTTTATTCAGATTGTTGATTTTCTTACTGTTGAGTTAAGAGTTCGTTTTATACTTTAGATAACAGTCCTTGATCAGATGTGTCTCTTGCAAATACTTTCTCCCTGTCTGTGGCTTGTCTTCTCATTTTTTTGATAGTATCTTTCACACAGCAGAAATTTTTACATTTTAATGAAATCCACTTTATCAATTTTTTCTTAAATGGATTGCACTTTTGATGTTGCATGTAAAAAGTCATCACTATACCCAAGGTCACCTAGATTTTCACCTATGTTATCTTTTAGGATTTTTATGGATTTGCATTTTACATTTAGGTCTACAATCCATTTTGAGTTAATATTTATGAATATTTTTAATTAAATATTGTCCTGCTGACTCTTTTACTCTACTCAGAATTTCTTTAAATAAATTTATTTATTTAAATTTGTTTCTAGTATACAGTTCACTGGTTAGACATCTATAATGTTCATAGAACTATCCCCCCAATTGCACCCTCCCTCCCCTGGCTCTCCACTTAGCCATCATATTAATGCTAACTGCATTCCCTCTGCCATGCTCCCCATCCCTGTCCCCAACTATATCAACTACTAATTTGTACTTCTTTAAGCCTTCACCCAATTTTCCCAGCCTCCCAATACCCCTCCCATCTGTCCGTCATCAAATTGTCCACTATATTTCTGAGTCTGTTTTTGATTAGTTTGTTCTTTTAATTCCTTAGATACCACATATAAATGAAATCATATGGTATTTATCTTTCTCTGTCTGACTTATTTCACTCAGCACAATAACCTCTAGGTCCATCCATGTCATTGTAAATGGTAGGATTTCATTTTTTTAACGGCTAAGTAATATTCCATTGTATATATGAACCAAAATTTCTTTATCCAATCATCTGTTGATGGGCATTTAGGTCACTTCCATATCTTGGCTATTGTAAATTGTGCTGCCATGAATATTGGAATGCATAGCTCTCTACGAATTATTGTTTTGGTTTTCTTTGGATAAATACCCAGGAGTGCAATTGCTGAGTCAAAAAGTATATCCATTTAAAATTTTTTGAGGAACCTCTATACTGTTTTCCATAATGACTGTACCAATTTGCAATCCCACCAACAATGTATGAGGGTTCCCTTTTCTCCGCATCCTTGCCAACACTTGCTGTTTTTTGATTTATTGATGATAGCCATTCTGACAGATGTGAGGTGATATCTCATTATGGTTTTAATTTGCATTTCTCTGATGATTAGCGACCTTGAGCATCTTTTCATATGTCTGTTAGCCATCTGTATTTCCTCTTTGGAGAAGTATCTGTTCAGGTCTTCTCCCCATTTTTTAATTGGATTGTTTGTTTTGTTGTTGTTGAGTAGCATAAGTTCTTTATAAAATTTGGATATTAACCTCTTATCAGATGTATCATAAGTGAATATCTTCTCCCAGTCGGTTGTCTTTTTGTTTTGATGATGGTTTCCTTTGCTGTACAAAAACTTTTGGGGTTGATATAGTCTCATTTGTTTATTTTTTCTTTTGTTTCTCTTGCCCAAAAAGGAATATCTGAAAAGAAATTCCTGTTAGTAATGTAAGAGAGTTTACTGCCTATGTTTTCTTCTAAAAGTTTTATGGTTTTGGGTCTTATATTTAAATCTTTAATCCACTTTAAATCTATTATTGTATATGGTGTAAGAAGATGGTCCAGCTGCTTTTTTTGTATGTATCTGTCCAATTTTTCCAACACCATTTATTGAAGAAACTGTCGTTACCCCATTGTATATTCTTACCTCCTTTGTCATGTATTAAGTGAGCGTATAGGCATGGATTTATTTCTGGGCTCTCGATTCTGTTCCATTGATCAATGTATCTGTTTTTGTGCCAGTACCATGCTGTTTTGATTACTGTAGCCTTGTAGTATAGTTTGATATCAGGTAGTATGATACCTCCAACTTTGTTCTTCTTTCTCAAGACTGCCATGGCTACTTGGAGTCTTTTATGTTTCCATATAAATTTTTGGATTCTTTGTTCTAGTTCACTGAAAAATGCCATTGGTATTTTGATAGGGATTGCATTGAATCTATAGATTGCTTTGGGTAGTATGGCCATTTTAACCATGTTGATTCTTCCTACCCATGAACGGAGTATATGCTTCCATTTATCTGTATCTTCTTCAATTTCTTTTTTCAATGACTTATAATTTTCTGAAAACAGGTCTTCTACCTTGGTTAATTTGATTCCCAGGTATTTTATAGTTTTCGACATAATAGTAAATAGGATTGTTTTCTTAATTTCTCTTTCTGAAAGTTCATCATTGGTGTATAAAAATGCCACTGACTTCTGAAGATTTATTTTGTAACCGGCTACTTTACTGAATTCATTGATCAGTTCTAACAGTTTTTTAGTGGAATCTTTAGGGTTCTCTATACATAGTATCATGTCATCAGCAAATAACGAGTTTTACTTCTTCCTTTCCAATTCGGATGCCTTTTATTTCTCTTTCTTGTCTTACTGCCGTGGCTAAGACTCCCAATACAATGTTGAAGAGGACTGGTGGAAGCGGGCATCCTTGTCTTGTTCCTGATCTTAAGGAAAATGCTTTTAGTCTTTCCCCATTGAGTATGATGTTAGTGGTAGGTTTGTCATTTATGGCCTTTATTATGTTGAAGTATGTTTTCTTTATTCCCACTTTGCTGAGAGTTTTTATCATAAATGGATGCTTGAATTTGTCA
>NW_011889185.1:1863467-1977598 GCF_000151845.1 Pteropus vampyrus | reverse complement strand
TTGAGTCCTCTCTCTTTTTTCCTTGATGAGTCTGGCTATGGGTCTGTCAATTTTATTTATCCGTTCAAATAACTAGCTCTTGGTTTCATTAATCTTTTGTATTGTTTTTCTAGACTCTATTTCATCTCTGATCTTTATTATTTCCTTTCTTCTATTCACTTTGGGCTTTGTTTGCTGTTATTATTCTAGTTCTTTTCATTGGAAGGTTAGATTGTTTATTTGAGCTTTTTCTTGTTTCTTGAGGTAGGCCTGTATTGCTATGAATTCCCCTCATAGGACTGTTTTCGCTGTGTCCCCCAAATTTTGAATCGTTGTGTTTTCATTTTCATTTGTCTTTAGGTATCTTTTGATTTCTACCTTGATCTCATTAATAACCCATTCATTGTTTAGTAGCATGTGATTTAGCCTCCATGTGTTTGTGTATTTTCCAGTTTTTTTTCTTGTAGTTGATTTCAAGTTTCATACCATTGTGATCAGAGAAGATGGTTGATATGATTTCAATCTTCTTAAATTTATCGAGACTTGTTTTGTGTCCTAACATGTGGTCTATCCTTGAAAACATTCCATGTGCACTTGAGAAGAATGTATATTTTGCTGCTTTGGGGTAAAATGTTCTGAAAATATCTATTAAGTCCATCTGTTCTAGTGTGTCTTTTAGGTCCATTGTTTCCTGTTGATTCTTTGCCTGGAAGATCTGTCCATGGGTGTCAATGGGGTGTTAAATTCTCCGACTATGAGTCTATTACTTTTGATCTCTCATTTTATGTCGGTCAATAATTGCTTTATGTATGTAGGTGCTCCTATGTTGGGTGTGTATATGTTTACTAGGGTTATGTCCTCTTAATTTATCGATCCCTTTATCATTATACAATGCCCTTTTTTATCTCTTATTATAGCCTTTGTTTTAAAGTCTATGTTATCTGATATAAGTATTGCTACTCTGGCTTTTTTTTTTTCATTTCCATTTTTGTAAAATATCTTTTTCCATCCCTTTACTTTCAGTCTGTGAGTGTCATTTGATCTGAAGTGTGTTCTTGTAGACAACATATGTATGAGTCTTGTTTTCTTATCCATTCGTTTACCCTATGTCTTTTGATTGGAGCATTTAATCCATTTACATTTAAAGTGATTACTAATAGATACATTGTTACTGTCATTTTATTATTCATATTTGTTATTTCTATTTTCTTTTTTACCCCTTCTCTTTTTACAGAAGACCCTTTAACATTTCTTGTAAGGCTGGCTTGTTGGTGATGAATTCCTTAAGCTTTTTTCTGTCTGGGAAGCTCTTTATTTATCTTCCATTTTAATACAAAGCTTTGCTGGGTAGAGTATCCATGGTTGTAGATTCCTGTTTGTTCATAACTTTGAATATTTCTTACCATTCCCTTCTGGCTTGCAAAGTTTCCATTGAAAAGTCAGCAGACATTCTTATGTGGTACCTTTGTAAGTAACCAGCTTCCTTTCTCTTGCTGCTTTTAAGATTCTCTCTTTGTCTTTACCTTTAACATTTTAATGCGTGTCTTTGTATGGTTCTGTTTGAATTCCTCTTATTTGGGACTCTTTGGGCTTTCTGGACTTATATGTCTAATTCCTTTGCCAGATTAGGAAAATTCTCTGTCATTATTTCTTCAAATAAATTCTCAATCCCTTGATTTCTCTCTTCTCTTTCACGTACTCCTATAATGTGGATATTCTTACATTTCATGTTGTCCCAGAGGTCTCTTAAGCTATCCTCATTTTTTTAATCTTTTTTTTTTTTTTGCTGTTCTGATTGTGTGTTTTCTGCTATCTTGTCTTCCAGTTTGCTGACTCTATCTTCTGCTTCATCCTGTCTCCTCCTAAATCTTTCTAATGTATTCTTCATTTCAGTTATTGTATTTTTCATTTCTGTCTGATTCTTTTTATGTTTTCTATGTCTTTTTTATGCTTACAAATTTTCTGTTGAGATTCTCATTGAGCTCATCCATTCTCTCCCTATGTTCATTGAACATTCTTATAACAATTAGTTTGAACTCTATCTCTGGTAGATTGCTTGCATCCATTTCATTTAGCTTATTTTCTGGAGTTTTCTGTTGTTTCATTTGTGGCGTGTTTCTTTGCTTTCTCGTTTTATTAGCCTCTCTGTGTTTGTTTCTATAGGAATATTTGATTCTCGGCCTTGGTCAGACCGCCGTATGTGGAAGTCATCCTGTGTGACTGAGTGGCACACTCACCCTAATCTGTGCTGGGGGCTCTGAACATGTTCTTTGTGTGGATTGTATGTGATCTTCTGCTGTAGCTAAGCCTTTATTGGTGTTAGTACTTCAGTGAATGGAATTAACACTTAGGTTGACTAACTGTGGGAACTGGCTATGCTCCCAGGTATGAGTTGGTATGTAAGGGCTATGTCCACTGAATGGGATTTGCTCTAGCAGGCTTGTGTATTTGCTGAGACCACCCTTTGTGTGTACCGGTTGCGAGGCTATTCAGGAGTTGCTCTTTTGTGGTCTAGTACCAGCCTCCAAGTGCATTGGTTTCATGGCCCCTTAGGAGGGCCTCCCCAGTTGGCCAAAGTCAGCTACTGTCTTTGATTGCTCAGGGCAACCTGTTAGTGCCACAAAGCAATTCTCAGTTGTTTGCTGCCTATGCTAGATCTACAGGTAAGTGGAAGAGACAACACTATTGACCGCGGTTCAGTTATCCCCTCTATCGAGCCTGGGGTGTTTAGCAGAAGAAACAGTGCTCTTCAGGGCCTAAAGTGGCCTGTCAATTGCCTGTAAGACTCCACAACTGGAAGAGTGTCTGGGTGATATACTCATTCTATGGTGCAGAGACCCAGGGAGTCACTTGCATAAATTGAGTAGATTTCCCCCTACCACTGCAATGACAGTTTACATGCCAGCACTGTCTCTGTGGCTCCCTGTACAAGTCTCAGTTCACAGCAAGGTCAGCCACTGGACTGAAAATGAGATCCGTTCAAGAAATACTGAAGCTCATGGGTATGGGTTTGTGGCCCACCACCAAGAGCTTCTTCCAGATGCACGGGCTTTGCATGTGCCTCCCTAACTGAATGACATTGTTTGTTGTTGAATTCATGTCCCAAGGAAGAACAGGATGAGACCAGGTTGCCTGGGAACATGCTTGCCACAGGTAATTTGTGGGTTAGTTGGGATGGTGTCTCAGTGAGGCATGGGGCCATCAACACTATATAGCACCAGCTTTGCTGCCAGTTCTGTGATGGCAACTCCTACAAAAGTCACATATCATTGCAAGACCTACTGCCATCTGGGATGGACCCATCAAACCCTGCAATCTGCCCAAGCGATATAGTATCTCGTTCTTGCAGCAGTGATCTGCCCATCACTGTGTTCCCTGAAATTTGTTCACTGCACTAGCCGAGGTCTATTGCTTGCACAGAATGCACAACCCCAGATAGGGGTAGGGCAGGGGTGGCTGCCTGTCACCACGCTGCAGGCACTTTGTGGCTTGGGTGAAGTGGGATCTCAGGGAAACAAGGGCCATCAGGCCAATACAGCCTCAGTTTTGCTGCTATTTCTGTGCCCAGGCATTCCTGCTGTAGTCACATCACAGTGATACCAGCTGCCATCTGGGGTGGTCCTACCAACCCCTGCATTCCCCTCAAGTGATATTACAGTTCTTTCAGGCAGCAGGGATCTGTTTGCAACTGATTTCCCTGAAATGTGCTCATTGCGCCAGCCAAGGTCTGTTGATTGCTCAAAATGTGCAACCATGAAAAGAAGCAGGGCAGGGGTGGTTGCCTGTCAACGGGCACCTAAGGGCAATTTGTATATTGGGTTAAGCGGTTTCTCAGGGAAACAAGGGCTGTCAGGTGAACACAGCCTCAGTTTTGCTGCAACTTCTATGCCCGCACATTTCTGCAATAGTCACAGATCACAGTGAGACCAGCTGCTGTCTGGGACTGGCCCACAGCTCTCCGAGATCTGCCCAGGCTCATGTTGCCAGCAGTGATCTGTCCGAAACTGTCCTGGAAATGCTCTCACAGCACAGGCTGAGGTCTGCTGCCTGCATGGAATGTTCAGCCCTGGGTGGGGCAGCCACTGTGCAACAACCTGCTCCCAACAATATGCAGGTTGTAAGACGATCTCCTCAGGTCAGTGCAGCTTCAGAAATGGCTGTGTTGGAGGAGAGATCTGCATAGGCAAGCTGGCATTGCTGGTCTGTAGACTGTCCTGTAGAGGGACCTCGACTAAGGCACAATGGCAGCTGCATGTCCAGCTCTTGCTCTGGCATCAGGTAATTCAGTCTTTCTCTGTATGAATCCTACTTGAGCCTCTGTCCCACTGCGAATGCCTCAGGTGAGTGTCCACGAGCAAGAGAGTTTGTGTGTGGGCCCTTTAAAAGGGTGTCTGGGATTTCAGTCGCCTTCCATCACCCCGACAGCTAGAATCCTCTCTGATTTTCACAGTCAGATTTTCTTGAGAACTCCTCTTCCCTGGGCTAAAGAGCCCCCATATGGGGCTGGGAACCCTCTCTCCTTCAGGAGGCCTCTGCAGTCTCACTCTCTCAGTGTTCCTCCGTCACCCACTGGTGTGCATCCAGCCCAATTCGCAATTTTGTCCCTCCTACCAACTTCAATGTGGCTCCTTCTTTATATTATCAGATGTATACATTATGATCTGCTAGACTTCAGCTGATTCTCCACGTTGATTATTTTTTTATAATTAGGTTGTAATTTTAATGCAGACCTGAGAGGAGGTGAACCCTGCTTTTACCTGGACTGCCATCTTGACCCTAAGACTTGGGTGTCTTTATTTTTATTTGCTAAATGTGGCAAGTCTCCTTCCAGGTATTCTTTTTTTTTTTTTTTTTGCCTTTTACTTTTGAGACTTTCTGTACATCTTTCATGTTCTAATCTATTTCATGGTTAGAAACACATTTTTTACTTATTTCATATTTCCCACAACAGCCAGTCTATCTCTATGCCCAATCCATCCTACCAGCCTGAAGCGAGGCTACCTCCTCTATGGAAGACTCTCAGGTTATTGCATCAACCTGCTGAGACCATTACCTCTTCAATAATAGCATGTTTCCCCGGTGGTTTGTTCTGCAGTGAATCTGTTGCTTTTGCGACATCTTCTATACTGGGATGACGAATTGTTACTTCACTTTTCAAGTGTTTATTTCTTATTATCCTGAATCAGTCAGTATATTTAGTTGTCAGTAACAGAAACCAACTCTAACCGATCTCAATGGGAAAAGAATTTATCAAAAGGATATTGAGTGACTCACAGAAATGTCTAGAGGTCTGGAGAATCTGGCTCAAAACAATACCCTAAATCCCTGCACAGACCAGAGAGGATTCTGCTGCCACCAGGCTCAAGCACCAAACACAGCACTGTACCACTTATGCTGGTCTCTGGAAAGCCAAGGGTTCCCCCAATGCCTGCTTCTTTAAGCCACTACTCCCAAGTCCAATGTGGAAAGAGTGTGTCTGAGTCATTGAGCCTCTGTTGTGTGCACATGTCCTACCTGCAAGGGAAACTAGGAAAGTCTAGATCAGACATTCAAAGTTGTCTTAATGGAAAGTGGACCTTTCCTATCACCAAGACTCATAAAGTGGGGATTTCTGTACATGTAAGAAGGGGATTCAGAGGTTGAGTGATATAAAATGGTAACTAGTATCCCCAGTAAATTACCCAGATCAGCATTTTCCAAAGGAGATAGCCAAAAAATATTTGTTAGTTGGATGATTAATATTGTCCACTCAAAATATGTTGCTAAGTTTTTAAAACTGATTGTAGCTCCAGTCTGGGAAATATTTGAAAGAGTTACATTATGCATTCAATTGCCTAGACACTATCATTTCAAAGACAAATAAATCAAAACTCCTGAGCTCTAGGGGCTTCAGGTGAGGAAGGCCTACTGGGCAAAATATACAATGCAATCTGAGAAATGTTTAGATGCAGGGGGAAAAAAGAAGGTAATATGGGAAATCATATAAGAGAAGTTTTAGCTCAGGACAGGGAGTGGGGCAATTTCACAGAGGATTTTACTGGAGCTCAGTTTTGAGGGGAGCAGGTAGATTTGCTCATCAATATACTGAACCCAGAGGTGATGATGAACTGGTCGCACAAGCTGAACTCAGGAAACGTATCCATAGAGAAGTGTTCACAGTGAGGAGTGAATGGCTCAGTGAGAATGGGGGAGAGGAATGCTTTTGGTAAACACACACATGATATCCCTTGGGGTAAATAACACCTAATTTATGCAAATGAGACTTTAGTGGAATGTACTAATTTGGCCATGAATGTGACTTGAGGAAAAATCCTGAGAAGTTACCAATGACACTAGCAGGTATTTAAAGTAAATAATATTTAGGAACATGAAGAACTGCCTGAAGTGGCAAGTCCTTGCTTTACTTCACAAAACAAAGTCATTGCATAAGGTTGTAGAAAACAGTGCTTCTCAAACTACATGTAAACTACACTGGAAGTGGTCTATATGCACACAGTTCAATAAAAATATGATGAAAGCCACATATACAATTATCTTATTTTCTAGTAGCCACATTAAAAAAGTAAAAAGAGTCTACAGCCATGCCATCCTGAATGTGCCTGATCTCATCTGATCTCAGAAGCTAAGCAGAGTTGGGCCTGGTTAGTACTTGGATGGGAAACCACCTAGGAAGACTAGGTGCTGTAGGCTTTAAAAAACATAAAAATGCAAAAAGAGGGAGAGAAGTCAAAATGGCATAGATGATAGAGGCTTTGTTCATCTGCTCTAATGACCACATCAAAGTTGTGACAAAAACAGAGCAAACAGCAAGCAGAGTTGCCTGGGATCTAAATAAACAAGCCCTACAACTAGGGAGAGAAATAAGAAATCGCTCTACTACTAGAGTAGGTAGGACGAGGTGAGGACGTGAGGCTACCTAGTCTCCAGCAGCCGAGTGGGACAGAGGCTACGGCAGCCGCAGATGCCCCTTAAAGGTGCTGTGTCTGGGATTTACAGGGGGATGCTGAGTTGTCAGAGTGATGGTCAGAGTTGAAACTTTCTCCCAGCAGAAGTGTTGGTGGTATCCATTGTTCCTTTGTAGAGCCCTCCCCACTCCCAATGTGCAGACCACAGTGCCGCCATAGCTGAGATGTCATCAAACTGGATAACAGAGGTCGCTCTGCCCAGAAGATTCCCTAAAGCTCTGCCTCCCCCAACTCATGATCCTACCCAAGCCACATTCAGTTGTGTCTTTGGCAAATCCTGTGCAATTTACAGAGCAAGCTCCAATACCCACACTGGTGACAGCTGACCTCAGTTTCTGGTGTGGTTTCTTGAGGCAACTGTAAGCACAGCATCTGTGGATTGCTTGCTTAATCTTAACAGGTGTCCCTGGAGAGGCACAGGCTGGGGCTAAAATTGGCCTGCAGCTGAAACCCTCTCAGGACTGTGCCTCTGGACATCTACTACACAAAGCCATGCTAATAAGACCAGGTGACTTAGGAGCTTTGCTTAGTACATAGAAACAGAAACATAAAGGCAACCAAAATGGGAAGACAAAGAAGCAGAAACCATATGAGAGAACAGAAGAGAGATCCAGGAATAATGGAGTCAAACAACCTAACAGATGCAGATTCAAATCACTGGTTATAAAGATGCTCAATGGACTTAGGTGAAGTGTAGATGAATTCAGTGAGAACTTTAACAGAGATTTAAAAAAAACCATAAAATGGAAATGGAAATTACAAAAGGGAACCAGACAGAAATGAAGAATACATTATCTGAGATGAAGAGTATATTAGAGGAAATCTACAGAGTGGATAAAGAAGAGAATCGAACCACCAATATAGAGGATGAGGAAGCCAAGGACACTCGATCAGAATGGCAAGAAAAAAGAAGCCAAGACTATAATAATTATTTAAAGAGCCTATGGGGCAAAGTTAAATGTAAAAATATCCATATCGTAGGGGTACCTGAAAGGGAACAAGACATTAAAGAGCTATTTGAAGAAATAATGATGGAAAACTTCCCTCACCTGGTGAAGGAAATAAACATATAACTCCAAGAAACTCAGAGAGTGCCAAGAAAGAGGAACCCAAGAGGCCCACACCAAGACACATCATAATTAAAATACCAAAGGTTAAATACAAAGAGTATCTTAAAAGCAGCAAGAGAAAAGCAGTTAGTTACCTACAAGGGAGCACCCATAAGACTGGCAGCTGATTTCTCAAAGGAAACTTTGCAGGGTCAAAGGGCTTGGCACAAAATATTCAAAGTGATGAAAACCCAGCATCTACAACTGGGAATACTTTATCCAGGAAAGCTATCATTCAGAGTCAAAGGACAGATAGAAATCTTCCCAGACAAAAATAAACTAAAGGAATTTATCAACACCAAGCCAGTATACAGGAAATGTTGGAGGGATATCCTTAAGAAAAAAAAATGTATCAAAATCATGAATAAGAAATGGAAATAATTACATATCTATCAATGACTACCCTAAATGGAAAAGAATTAAGTGCTCCAACCAAAAGATAGGGTGGCTGAATAGATAAGAAAACAAGGCCCCTACATATACTACCTACAAGAGGCTTACTCAGATTAAAAGACACACACAAACTAAAAGGAAGGGGATGGAAAATGATATTGCCTTGATGGGCCTGGAAGGTATTGCGCTAAATGAAGTAAGGCAGATAAAAACAAATATCAAGTGATTTCGCGTACATTCAGAATTTAAAGAACAAAATAAACAACAAAACAACAAAAACAGAAACAAACTCATAGCTATGGAGAATATTTTGAGGGCTACTAGACAGAAGGTAGGTCGTGGGGGATGGTGTAAAAGGAGGAAGGGATTAAGAAATACAAATGGATAGTTACAAAATAGTCATGGAGTTATAAAGTGTAGCTTAAGAAAAATAGTCAACAATATTGTAACTAATATGTAAGAGGGAAGAGGGGTACTAGATTTAGTCGAGTGATCGCTTGAGCTTTAATCACTATGCTGTACAACTGAAACTAATATATTGTTGTATGCCAACTATCACTGAAAAAAAACTCATTGAATTGTACAGTGTAAATATGAGCAACTAATTGTCATTATATTTCAATAAAGCTGGAGGAAAAAAGAAAAAAGTAAAAAAGGGAAGAATCTATATTTTCAAGATGTTAGTTCTTCCCAACTTGATCTATAGATTCGATGCAATCCCAATCAAAATCCCCATAAGTTAGTTTGTGGATATCAACGAACTATCTCTAGAGTTTATATGAAGAAGCAAAAGACCCAGAATAACCAATACAATATTAAAAGAGAAGGACAAAGTTGGAGGATTGATGCTACCTGACTTCAAGATGTACTGTAAAGCTACAGTAATCAAGATAGTGTGGTATCGGTAATAGAATAGACAAATAGATCAATGGAATAGAATAGAAATCCCAGAAATAGGCCTGCATATAGTCAATTGATCTTTGGCAAAGGAGCAAAGGCAATACAATGGAGAAAAGATAGTCTTTTCAACAAATGATGCTGGAAGAGCTGCATACACACATGCAAAAAAAAAATGAATCTAGGTAGAAACTTTATACCCTTCACAAAATTAACTTGAAATAGTTCATAGACCTAAATGTAAAGTGCAAAACTATAAAACTCCTAGAAGATAACGCAGGAGAAAATTTAGATGATCACAGGCATGATGATGACATTTTAGATACAACGACAAATTCACAATCCATGAAAGAAATAATTGGTAAGCTGTTTCATTAAAACTTAAAAAAAAAAAAACTATGCTCTGCAAAAGGCATTGTCAAGAGAATAAGAAGACAAGCCACAGACTGGGAGAAAATACTTGCAAAAGACACATCTGATAAAGGATGTGTCAAAATATACTAAGGACTTTTAAAATATACTAAGAACTTTTATTCAAAATATACTAAGAACTTTTAACAATAAGAAACCAAAAAAACTTAATTAAAAAATGGGCTGAAGACCTGAGTAGACAGCTTACCAAAGAAGATATACAGATGGCAAATAAGCATATGAAAAAATGCTCCACACCTTATATCACTAGGGAAATGTAAATTAAAACAACAGAGATACCATTGCACACCATTAGAATGGCCAAAATCCAGAACACTGATAATACTAAATGCTGTTGAAGATGTGGAGCAACAGGAACTCTTATTTATTGCTGGTGAGAATGCACCCTGATACATCTACTTTGAAAGACAGTTTGGTGGTTTTTCACAAAACTAAACATACTCTTACCATACAATCCAGGAATTATACCACTTGGTATTTACCCAAAAGAGTTGAAAATGTATGTCCACGCAGAAACCACACATGTTTATAGTAGTTTATTCATAATTGCCAAAACTTGGAAGCAACTAAAATGTCCTTCAGTAGGTGAATGAATAATTAAACTGTGATAGAACCAGACAATGAAATATTATTCAGCACTTAAAAGAAATGAGCTCTCAAGCAGTGAAAAGACATGAAGGAAACTTAAATGCATATTACTAAGTGAAAGAAGACAATCAGAAAAGTCTACATACTGTATGATTCCAACTATATGACATCCTGGAAAAGGTGAAACTATGGAGACAATAAAAATATCAGTGGTTGCCAGTGGTTATGAGAGAAGGAGATGAATAGGCAAAGCACAGAGGTAGGGGGTAGTGAAACTACTATGTAGGATATTATAATAGTGGATGAATATCATTATACATTTGTCCAAACTCATATAATACACAACACCAAGAGTAAACCCTAGTGTAAACTATGGACTTTGAATGACAATGATGTGTCAATATAAGTTCATCAATTGTAACAAATATACTACCCGGATGGGAGATGTTGATAATGCAAGAGCTATGCATGTTGGGGAGCAGGAGTATACGGGAACTTGCTCTACTTTATGCTTCATTCGCTGTGAACACAAAACTGTTCTAAAAAGTAAAGTCTATTTAAAAGTAAAAAGAGGACTTTGGAAACATGGCAGAGTGAGAGATGTCTCCAGATCTCTCCCCTTGAAACAACAATAAGCTGAACATCTAAAAAAAAAAATGCCGCTCAAACTGTACACTAGCATGCCTGAGCGTGGGATCTGTGCATAAGAGCTACCACAGGTCAGAACCGCAGGTGTCGGTTGATGGACAGGGAAAGTAAAGAAGCTGCCTCTCACAGCTGGCAGAGCTACCTATAGGAGAAGGGGGGGGGAGGGAGAAGGTACCACGAGTTCCCTAACAGACGGCCTGGAAGTGATGTGAGCTCCTCCCCATGGCCGGCTGGAGGTAGGGCCCAGTTATCAGGGCAGAAAGCAGAAAAACAACAGTTGATTTTTACTGGCCATGGTTGCAAAACTGATGCTGAGCCACAGCTCCCACCCCCCAAAAGAGAAGGCCTCTCTCCCATACCCTCCAAGACCAATCACCACGGAGCCCCAGGGGAATCTGAGCAAACGCTACCAAAACTGTTGCTAACACTGACAGGGACTAAAACTGAGGGTAGCAAGCGTAATTAAATAGCTATCAAAAAATAAAAAGGCATTATTAAAACTTTATATAAAGCAGAGATCCACAAGGCTTAGACACCACCTACATGAAACCAAACAAAAAGTGAATTCTTTGCAACAGGCTTAAAGAGAGACCTTTATATAATAAATCTTCTTACTGAAAAAACAGCAGAATACATTTCCATTAATATCCAGGAGGAGAAATAGTTCATTAAACATCATGAACAACCAAGGTAACAAGGCATCTCAGAAAGAAAGAGGAATGTCTCCAGAGAACAAGCTTACAGGCATAAAAATATGTAACTTAAATGACGAGACTTCATAATGGTACTTATGAAAAAACTCAGTGAGTTCCGAAACAAGTCATATCAATAATTTCAGGAATTGAAAAAACACCTAGATGAGCAGAGCAAGGAGATTGAACCCTCAAAAAGAAAAGAATAGATCTTCTAGAGATAAAAAGAAAACACTGCAAGAGTTAAAAAATGGAAACACGAGCAACCAGAAAACAAAAGATAAAATGGCTATAAGAAGACCTCATATTTCAATAATCACCCTAAATGTAAATGGAAGAAACTCACCAATAAAAAGACACAGAGTTGCAGATTGGATCAAAAAACAAAACCCAACCATACGCTGCCTCCAGGAGACACATCCCAGCTCTAAAGACAAATATAGACTCAAAGCGAAAGGGTGGAAAATGATATTTCAGGCAAATGGCATTCAGAGGATAGTGGGAGTAGCAGTACTAATATTGGATGAAATAGACTTCAAAATAAAAAAGGGAAAGAAAGATACTGAGGGACACTTAATCATGATAAAAGGAATTATAATCAGAAGACATAACATTTATTAATATCTATGCTCCCAATCAGGAAGCTCCGAAATATATAAAGCAATTACTAACAGAACTAAAGGGAGAAACAGACCAAAACACTACTTTAGTAAGGGAACTAAATACCCCACCGTTGGATATGGACAGATCATCCAAACAGAAATTCAATGAGGAAATCATATCCTTAAATCACACATTAGATCAATTGGACATAATTGACATTTACAGAGCCTTCCATCTCAAAAGAACTGCTTATACATTCTTCTCTACTGCACATGGAACATTCTCAAGAATCGACCACATACTGGAACTCACAGATAGCCTTAACAAATATAAGGGGGTTGAAATCATATCGACCATATTCTTTGATAATAAGACTTTGAAACTAAAGATCAACTGCAAAAAGAAACCAGGAAGAACAACAAATACATGGAGATTAAACAACATGCTACTGAAGAATAATTGGGTCAAAGAAGAAATAAAAAGAGAAATCAAGAGATGATAATGATAGTACAACATATCAAAACTTTTGGGACACAGCAGAGCGATCATAAGAGGAAAGTTCATATCTTTATAGGCCTACCTCCAAAACCAAGAAAGAGCCCAAATAAACAACCTAATGCTTCATCTTAAAAAAAAAAACTAGAAAAGGAAGAACAAATGAAGCCTATAATCGGCAGAAAGAAAATAATAATCAAAATTAGAGCAGAAATAAATGAAATTGGAAATAGAAAAAAAGAAACAATTGAAAACATAAATGCAACGAAGAGCTGGTTTTTTGAAAAGATTAATAAAATTGACAAACACCTGGCTAGACTCACTAAAGAAAAATGAGAAAGGACACCAATAAACAAAATCAAGGATGAAAGAGGGGAAATTATGACTGATATGGCAGAAATACAAAGGATCATACAAGAATACTATGAAAAAGTATATAACACCAAATTTAATAACATAGAAGAAATGGACCAGTACTTAGAAAAATACTACCTTCCTAGACTGAATCAAGAAGATCTGGAAAATCTAAATAGACCAATCCGCAGTATGGAAATTGAAACAATCATCAAAAATCTACCAAAAAGTAAAAGTCCAGGGCCAGATGGCTTCACCAGTGAATTCTACCAAACATTCAAGGAAGATTTAATACCTATTATCAAACTCTTCCAAAATTTCGAAGAGGAGGCAATAATTCCCATTCATTTTATGAGGCCAATATTATCCTGATACCAAAACCTGATAAAGATAAAACAAAAAAGTAAACTACAGAGCAATCTCTCTCATGAACACAGATGCAAAAATCCTAAATAAGATACTAGTGAACCAAATACAGCAACATATTAAAAAGATTATACACCACAATCAAGTGGGCTTCATCCCAGAGGCACAGGGATGGCTCAACATACGCAAATCAATTAATGTGATACACCACATAAACAAATTAAAAAATAAGAATCAGATGATATCAATAGATGCAGAAAAGCCTTGGACAAGATACAGCATCCATTTATGAACAAAGCACTTAACAAAATCAGTATAGAAGGAAAATACCTTAACAAAATAAAGGCCATCTATGACAAACCATAGATCAACATTATACTTAATGGTGAAAAACAAAAATCCTTCCCTCTAAGATCAGGAACAAGGCAAAGCTGTCCACTATCCCCACTCTTATTCAATATAACATTGGAGGTCCTAGTGAGTGCAATCAGAAAAGGGAAAGATATAAAAGGCATCCAAATGGGAAATGAAGAAGTCAAACTGTCACTATTTGTAGATGATATGATTCTCTATATAGAAAATCCTAAAGACTCCACAAGAACACTACTGGAAACAATAAGCAAATACAGTAAAATCTCTGGATACAAAATCAACATTCAAAAATCCATAGCATTCCTGTACTATAATAACGAAGTGTCAGAAAAAGAAGTGGAAAATATAATTCCTTTTGCAACTGCAACAAAAAGAATAAAATACTTAGGAATAAATTTAACAAAACGTGAAGTACCTATATAATGAAAACTACAAGACCCTATTAAAAGAAATCAAAGAAGATACAAAGAAATAGAAAGATATTCCGTGTTCTTGGATTGGAAGAATCAACATAGTTATAATGACCATATTACCTAAAGCATTATACAGATTTAATGCAATCCCATCAAAATCCCATTGGCATTTTTTAAAGAAATAGAACAAAAAATCATCAGATTTGTATGGAAGCACAAAAGACTCCGAATTGCCAAAGCCATCCTGAGAAAAAAGAATGAGGCTGGAGGCATCACTCCGCCCGACTTCAAATTATACTACAAAGCGACAGTAATCAAAACTGCATGATATTGGCAGCAAAACAGACAAGCGGACCAGTGGAACAGATTTGAGAGTCCAGAAGTAATCCTATATTTATATGGGCAAATAATTTTTTATAAAAATGCCAGAAACATACAGTGGAGAAAAGAAAGCCTCTTCAATAAATGGTGCTGGGAAAACTGGAAAGCCACCTGCAAAATAATGAAACTAGACTGTTATCTATCACCACGCACCAAAATTAACTCAAAATGGATTAAGGACCTGAATATAAGACCTGAAACAATAAAATGCATAAAAGAAAACATAGGAACGAAACTCAAGGACCTTGGATTTAAAGATGATTTTATGAATTTGACCTCAAAAGCAAGGGAATTAAAAGCAAAAATAAATGAATGGGACTACATCAAACTAAAAAGCTTCTGCTCATCAAAAGAAATCATCAACAAGGTAAAAAGACAACCATCCAAATGGGAAAATATATTTGTAAGCAACACCTCCAATAAGGGCTTAAAATCCAAAATATACAAAGAACACATACAACTCGATAACAACAAAAGAACAAATGATCCAATTAAATAATGGCAGAGGACCTGAACAGACACTTCTCCCTAGAGGACATACAAATGGACAACAAATATTTGAAAAGATGTTCAACATCGCTGGCTATTAGGGAAATGCAGATCAAAACCACAATGAGATACCATCTCTCGCCTATTAGAATAGCGATAATCAACAGGACATGTAATAACAAATGTTGGAGACGATGTGGAGAAAAAGGAACCCTCATCCACTGCTGGCGGGACTGTAAATTGATACAGCCACTATGGAAAACAGTATGGAGGTTCCTCAAAAAACTATCAATTGATCTACCATATGATGCAGCAATCCCCCTACTGGGTATTTACCCCGAAGCCTTGAAAACCCATATCCAAAAAGGTTTGCACACCAATGTTCATGGCAGCATTATTCACAGTGGCCAGCACATGGAAGCAACTGAAGTGTCCTATGATAGATGATTGGCTAAGATAGATGATGAAGCTGTAGTACATATATACAATGGAATATTACTCAGTCATAGGAAGAGACGAAATGTTGCCATTTGCGACAACCTGGATGGACCTCGAGATAATCATGCTAAGTGAAATAAGTCCGACAGAAAAAGTTGAAAATCACATGGTATCATTTTTATGTGGATTTAAACCTAAAAGCAACAAATGAACAGGACAAAGAAACAGAGACTCATGGACATGGACTATAGACTAGTGGTTACAAGAGTGTAGGGGATGAGGGAGGAATGGGTAGTTAGATGGTTAAATGGGGTCAAATATTGGGTGGTAGGGGGTGGGTGAAGTGGGTAAAGGGGATCAAATATATGGTAGCTGAAGGAAACTGGACTTTGGGTGATAAACACACAACAGAATATAAAGATGTCAAATTATAATGTACACCTGAAAATTGTATAATTGTATTAACCAACGTTACCCCAATAAACTTAATAAAAAAATTTAATTAAAAAGTAACAAGTGATCTTAATTTTATAATATATGCTAACCCAAAATATGAAAAATATTATCATTGCAACATATAAAAACATTATTAATGAGATATTTTATATCTTTTATCATACTAAGCCTTTGAAATCCAGTGTAAGTTAACATTTACAGGCATCTCAATTCACACTAGTCCCATTTCAAATGCTAATTAGCCACATGCAACTAGTAGCTACTATACTCAACAGTGCAGGTCTATAACCTATTCGAGAAAACGAGTTCAGTGATTATACACTTGAGTATCTTTGCAATGTCAAATTGATATGAAAGTTTTCAAACACTTACTCTCAATTTTTAATGTATCATTGACCAGCAGTGAATAGTTCACCAACCACATAGAATGGACTATACTTTGAGCAACTGTGGATTAGAAACCTCCATTCTGCTCCAGATATCAGTAACGTAACTGAAAACATGATGGACATGAAATTATTAAGAATTATTTGTTCAGGGTGGAACAAAACTAAAGCTTGCAAGGGGCTCTTATGTTGGGGAAGAGTAAATCAAGTATAGACTTCTTTCCTTCTTTGCTCTGCCACTCGGCCCTATGCAAAGAGAAGTGGAAAATACCAAATAAAACTCAGAACAGGTAGTTTCACACAGCTATCAATACCTACTATCAAATTTTCCAAGGGGCTTGGAAATGGATAAAAAAACACACACACTTAAAGTGATATTTCAATAGGTAAAACAAAATCAATTATTTTCAAATACAGGTTTGAATGGAGACAAATAAAAGAATTTTCTTAAGTAACAATGGCGGTTCTGGGGAAATGGCCTTGTTTATAGATGTATTAAAACCATCACAAACCTGTAGGGAATCATTTTTCTGAGAAACAGTTTCCTTGGAAATAAATAAACAAAACTTATTTATTCTGAAAGAGGAAGCAAAATTCACATACAACAGCTTCAAACAGCAACTTTTCAACCTAAACGAAACAGAGATGCTTCATCTCTGAAAACCAGTTATAGCATAGCAAATCAGTGCTCAGGAAAAAAGTTCAAAATACAAAGGAAATTTCAATAGAAAATCAGGATTAAAAAAATGAAGATTTAAGTGTCCCACAAGTAACCATTAAAAAGCACTCTCCAGTTGAGAATAGCCAAATTTAACAGGTCTTCAGTCTGCAGACCCCAAAACATCAAAAACAAGTCAACATCACTTTGTGCATATACAGTTATATATAATTAACTCCTAAATAGCTAATGAATTACAGCTCTGAGTGATTTGCCTAACTGATGACCTGGTACTTGGATAATTACACAAAAGCCAAAATCAAACTTCAACCTAATGATTATTATGGACTGAATTGTTTTTCCCCAAAGTTCATTAGTTGAAGCCCTAACCCCCAATGTGACTGTATTTGGAGACTGAGCCTCAAAGGGGGTAATTAAAGTTAAATAAGATCTTGAGGGTGGAGGGGCTCTAATTCAATTGGACTGGTGTCCTTATAAGAAGAAGAGACACCAGAGCACTCACTTGAGTGCTCACACATGAGTGCTCTATCTCTCTCCCCACTCTCTCTCTCCTTCTCCCTTTCCCTCCCTCTCCCTCCCTCTCTTTTTCTCTCCCTCTCTCTTTCTCCCTCTCTCTCCCTCCCTCCCTCTCTCTTGTCCTCCCCTATCTCCCACTCTCTGCTTCTCTCTCCCTCCTTCCTTCCCTCTCTCTCTCTTCCTCTCCCCCTTCCCTTTCTCCCTCTCCCTCTCCCTCCCTCTTTCTCTCTCTCTCCTTAAGCATGTGCACAGAAGAAAGGCCATACGTAAGCCAGGAAAAGGGGCACTCACCAGAAATTAATTCTATTGGCACCTTGATCTTGGACTTCTAGACTCCAAAAGATGACTAACTGAGAAAATGAATTGCTGTTGTTTAAACTACCCTGTCTGTGGTATCTTGTTATATAGCAAGCCAAGCAGACGAACACAGAGATATTTTGGAAGTCCACAGTATACAAAGGTATTCCAGACCATCTTTTGGGTCAGTTAATACACACAGCAGCAGCTAGTTGATTCAGCTGTTATAATGATGAGTAATCAAAGTGTGTGTGTGTGTGTGTGTGTGTGTGTGTGTGTGTGTGTGTGTGTGTGTGTGTGTGTGTGTGCGCGCGCGCGCGCGCGCATGTTTGCATGCATGTGTGTGCATATGCTATCTAATGATGATAATCAGTCACAGGAGTTTTAGGCCTAATCAATTAGTAAGAATTTTGCTCTGTAAGAATAAGAGAAACTATTCCTGCCAATTAAAAGTTCACCATCTAGTTAGGAAAACTAATATGTATTAAATACTTTATTATTCTCACTTGTGTCCTTCATACAATAGGAATTCTCTTTTTAAGATACAGGACCAGTGCTTCCTTCACAAGAAGCTGACAACAAAGGAATATCATTTGGTGCCATTTGTCCTGAAATGATCCCAAAAGATTTTCTTCATGTAATTCTTCTAATTACCAGAAACATCTGAATAAACAGAGTACCAGGATAGCCAAAGTAGTTTATTAAAACCAAAGTGATGAGAGCGAAAATACTAAAGAGATAAGAATTGTGTCATGTGCTCTAATGCATTTGATCACAGAATGTTAAAACAGAACTTTAAAACATTGTAACTAAACTTAAAGATCAAATGGTCCAAACTCCCAAGTTTACAACCCAGGCTTCTAAGTTCTTGAAAAACTTCTCAAGAATATTAAGTGTACACAGGCTTCACATTGTCAAAAGGAAGATTTTTTGAGACAAATGTCAGAGAATGAGGAAGAAAAACAAGGAAAGTAACACATATTGAGTATCCAAAGTGCCAAGAGGCACAGTGCTAAATATCTAACATTATTCATCTTATTTAAATGCTTTTATGTATCCCTTAAGAGGAAAGGTGTTATTTACACCATTTTACAGATGGAAAAACAAAGGGTCAGAGTGCATAAATGACTTGCATAAGAGTATACAGATAAAATAGTCAGAACCAATGTTTCGACCTACCTCCATCCAATTCTGAAGACCTCACTCTGCTTTTACAACCTCAAACACACCTCCAGCTTAATTTTTAAGCACACTTTAAAGTCAAAAAAATTTCCAGTGGTAAGCCTATCTCAAAAATAAAGTCCCCGAGAAAATCACCCGGATCTCCCTTTAGAGCAAAGCGCTCATTGCCAAGAGTATTGGTTGCTGAAGATTCCCAGCTGTGTCCTTCCCCAAGATTTGCTCTCAGTAGACAAGAACTGCCCCAAATTATTCCCATCCCTTCAAGGGCATCCATATCTAAGGACTAGTTCTGGGGTTTGGGATACAAAGGTCCAGCCCCCTTGCCTCAATTTGGGGCAACTCTGAAGAACCATGTCAGTTTCAGAGCTCCCCACAGGATTAGCTGAGGCCTCTGTTGTGACTGTATGGCAGTTCAATTCCTCTCTCTGCCTAATCCTGCTTCCCTCATTCCCTTACAAATGCTGATCTTGAGGGCACCTCCCCACACCTGGAAAAAATCAGGAACTCAACCTAAGAAATATATCATTTTTAACTTTACCAAAAGTTTTATATAATGCTTTTGAAACAATGTGGAGAAAATGTTCTCTTAGCAGCTGCTACATAAGAATCACTCCCTCCTGATGAGAAAATATGTTGATAAGTCCTTTGGTGGTGGGTAGGGGGAATGAGAGCCTCAATGGGCATGGCTGGTTAACAAGTTAGGGTCACTAATTGGCTGAGATAATTAAGGGACATTCAAGGGCTGAGGAGAACTTAGCAAGATCAAGTGCCACATATAGAGAAAAATGAAAAGAATACTCTGAGCATTGGGGCAACAGAGACTAGAAAGAGAGGAGCTTGGAGGTAAGCAAAACATCCCAAGATTTCAAGTTGTTTGCAGTGAGGTGTGCAATATAACTCTCCTCCACAGCCCCTGCAAAATTTTCAGTGAATTGGACACTTTACTGTGTGAGAGTAGATTCCCCTTGAGGGGCTCATGGAGGTTGTTGTGGAGATATCTGGTACATGGACTTCACTTTTAATGAAAAAGAGTCAAGTTCTAGCTCAGGAAATGCTAACACAATCTCTCAGCATCCCAGGAGACAGCTGTACTGCACCTCTCTGGTTTTAAGGATCTAAAGATGAAGCCCACAATTTATTGAAAGAGAAACTACATCAATACACCAAAAAAAAAAGCAAATTAAAAACAACAGCATGCCATTTTCACTACCTGTTAAGCAAAGTGATTTTTAATGAAATTACCAATACTGGAAAAGAAAGTGCATAGAAATTGACTCTTCTACACTATTTGAAAGATTGTATGTTGTCATAATCTTTCTAAAGGGCAATGTGGTAATATAGAGCAAGAAGCTTTTGCTTATCCATGCTCTATGACCCACTAATTAGCCATTAGGAAACATATCCCAATGGTGATAAACAAAAAATTTATGTACGTGAAAATATGTTGGAACATTATGTACAGTAACTAAAAACTACTCAAGAGTGGTAAATATTTAAATAAAGTATGTTACATTACCAGAAATTCTTTCTTCAAAGAACGTTCGATAAGACTGGAAAGTCCTTGTGATAATGTAAAGTGAAAATATATGTACATCAGTTATTTTATCCAGGTTGTAATATGTGTACATGTGTAAATGAGTATATGAGTATATAGATATACCTGTGTGTATATCTATATCTGTATTAGGCAAAATGGGTCATGCATTTTTTTCATACGCATAAAAAAGTGGCATGAAAAAGAGAAATAAAACTAAAAAGCAAATTAAAAAACAAACTCTTGGAATTTATATCCTTAAACATGAGTAACTTATTTTTTCTCATTTATATTAAACAAACAAATTACCCATTCAACCGCTAAGCACCTGCCTGGTTGTATAAACTATAGAACAAATAAAATCATTCCTCCATATTTTCCAAAGATATGAAAGAAACAATTCCTATGTAGTCTAATTGTTGGATGATCTTATTTAACATTTCACTAAAGAAAATGTGATTATGACATCCAAAGAATAAAAAGCCATGATCACTGTTTTCCTGTGGAGAAACCTGCCGAGTTTTCCCCTAAGACTTAACTCAAGGGTTTTAATTTCCTTCCTGACATGGCAAGCACTAACAGAGAAGTTGTTAGAAAGAGAGACATGTTCACGTTTTCACTTTCACTTTGCCCTTAACTTTTCTATGAAATGTGTGAGAGCTCAGGCTGTACATAAACAAAAAGCTCATCAAAATGAGGAGACATTTTCCCTAAATAAAAAAGCAGTCTTCCTCCACAGAGGAACATGTTACCCCTCCAGGAATAATAGAAAACAAACAAAAAAATATATTATTAGCTTTAAAATAACACTTTGTTACTTCTACTAAAAGTGAGATGAGACAGCATTTCTACCCTCCATGACCTCGCACTCTACTAGGAAAACTTTATATGTAAACAAACAATTATAACATAATGGGATAAATATCATACAAAGAAGTAGAGACAAAAAATGATGGGACCATAAGGAGTTTGCCTTTGTGTTCTCAGTGCCCAGTTCCTGGCTTATACAAGGTACCTGATATATTTTCCTAGTAAATGGAAGAATGGATGACAGAATTGAAAGATGAATTAATGATGGAATAGGGAATGTTTACACATGAACTTGACCTTGAAGGATATGTAGGCCGTAATAAATATAAACACAAGATTTTTCACATCCTCCCATTACAAAGTCGAGTCTATTTGCTCACCCCTTAAATCTGGACTGGCTTATATCTTGCTTTGACCAATAGAATGTGGTAGAAGTGACACTGTGTGAATTCTAGACCCTAGACCTCAAGGGACCTTGTAGCTTGCACTTTTGATTTCTTTGAATGTTCCTGCCACCATGTAAGGAAGCCTAGACTGGACTTCCAAATGATGAGAGAGTCATCACCAAGAGTCAGTTCCCAAACCCAGGATATACAAGGCCATCTTAGATTTTCCAGGTCCAGTCGAGCTGCTAGCTGACTGCACAATCGATTCCAGGTAAGACCACCCAGTTAACCCACGGGTTTGTGAGAAATAATGAATTGTATTGTTTCCAATTTTTGGAGTGGTTTGTTACACAACAATAGAAAACTAAGACTTAGGCATTAACTGGAAAAGGAAGAAAGGAAAGAGGGAGAAAGAGAAAGAGGAAGGAGAGAAGGAGAGATGGAGGAAAGAGAATGAACAGAAAAGAAAAAAGAAAAGTCTGTTCCAAACAGAGGAAAGAACAAATGCAATGTTGCAGAGTGTGCAAGAATACAATATATTTAGAGAATGATGTTTAGGAAATTGTGAGAACTCTGAGTGACAGAAGTATAGAATTCCGGTTTGATCAAAACCAGATTATGAAGAGCCTTGTTTGCTAAGTTAGGGAATATGGGCACTTATGGTACATCAAGGCACTGGGCTAAGCACTTCACATACCTTAAATCCCTGAGAGCTAGGTACTATCATTATAAGCATTTTTCAGAAAAGATGTTATGGCTTAGAAAAGTTGTAAGGCTAGCAATTTGTAGTACACAACTCATCCACAGGGCTCAGGCTGTCCTACGTTCTAGAGGCCCAGCTCTCCCATTTAGTGTAGGGCAAGTCACAGAGCTCATAGCAAGGAGTGAAGCTGGGATGGAAGCTCAGGCTGAATGATTAGATGCAAGCATTTTCCACTAAGAATTTCTGCCTTCCATGACAAGCCTAGACAGCAGCATAGACCTAGCCTCCAAGGTGCCCATTCCACAAATGCAGTGGCTGAGAGCAGCAAGAGGTAAGGTCAGGGGATAGAAAAGGAGCTGACAGGGAGGAGTAGGGATGACTTGGAAGTTTCTAGATTAGGAAACTGGGCCAATGTGGTGCTGTTACCGAAGGTGGGGAATGCTAGGGAAGAAGGAGTTTTGAGGAGAATGTACTGAGTTCAGCATTGGACATTTTAAGCATGAAATAATGTTATTTATTTATTTTTTAAACATAGAGTGCAACAGAATATTATCTCTCTCTGGGATTTCGTGCTTGAAGAAAAAGAAAAAAAGCTAGTAAAGGCAATTTGTATCAGCAATTAAAGGCACATAATATAGAATTTAGGCCCCCAAATATAAAACTAAGGCCCTAAATATGGAATTTCATACATGGAAGGGACCTTAAGATTCATGCACATCAATCTCCTCAATTTATAGATAAATAAATTGAGGCTCAGAAAGGTTAAAAATTTTGCCCAAAGTCACACATCCAGTGCAATGCAATAAGGTTCATTTGCCAAATCAAATTGCCAAGAATTTTTTTGTTCTTTCTCTTACTTGGAAATGCATGAACACTTTAAACCCCCAAACAAGAACGGCAGCTATTTGAGGAAGAACCAAAAAAAGCCCCACCATGGTTTGTGCTATGCATGCAGCTCTGAAGGAGCCGTTATCCAATCACTGCAGTTGCCATAGCTCAGCTCACATCCTACATAAATCCCCTGACAGCAGCAAAAACATAGCACTAAGAACCAGCTTATTTTGAACACCGTTCAGAACCAGAGAGAAAAGCAGACAGAAGCCATCATTTATCATTTGAGACAAAAGGCAGTCAGTGGGAAAATCTGATTTTCAATCATTTAAAGGATATTAAAATGAAAGAGACCCTAAAAGATGTGTCGGAGGAGGCTTTTATAAAAAATAAAAACAGCATATGTTGGGCTTAGTTACTGTATGGATTTCGATCAGATGTGATGTTCAATCTATACACCAAGGGAGAGTACAAAAGACCCGTGGCTCACTGATTCCCCTCACTCAACCCCAGCTCGATATTATTTTATTAGCTTGTTATTGACCTTTTGATTCATGGAGCAGTGATAAAATTCAGTACATAAGCATGAACACAGAAGTGATTATTTGAATAACCAAAAAACACCCTAACATAACAATAATCTGGGTGGCATCATTAAGTCCCTTAGACCATCATAATATATTTTTTTAACTCTAGGGAAATAGAAAAATGAGAGAAGGGAGTGTGGGAAGCTAGTGATTCAGTATAGGGGAGCCAAATAGAAATAAATATTTCTTTGGGTTCTTTTCTCAATAGAATACATATTTGTCCCCAAGTTAATTTCAAAATTAGTTGCTTGGAATTAAAGTAGCTGAGAAGCTCAAGATCTCATGAACAGCAAACAAAGTTTTCACATACAGGCCTGACTGAAATTTGGCCTAGGGCATGCAATAGAGATAAGGGAGAATGGACTAGCCCTCTTCTCCTTATCCACACCCCTGTTAATATAGCCAAGCAAGATTGATCCATGCCTCTCTCTCCCCACCCCATCATCCCCTGCCACTTTAACCTTTATTCATGAATGAGAAAGGAGAAAAGTGGAAAGGAAGGAAGAAGCAGCAAGAAGAAAGGGCTCAAGGGAAAACAAAGATTAAGCTACCACAACAGCTGAAACACCTGTTCCCAAGAACTCGACCCTAAAAATGTTTATTTCATAGTCTGGAGACCAGACTGTCATATGCATGTTCTCTCCCATGCCAAGGTAGGGCCACATTCTTTTCAGGTTCTCAGACATCTGTAGATTGGATTATGTCCCTGTGGAAAAGATGATTAGCTGTACACTAAAATTCTTGTTCCCCTTCATAATCTAGGCTTGCTACTAAGACACGCAAAACTACATTTCCCAGCATATCCTATTATTGAAGGGTGGCCATAAGACTAGTTGTTACTAATGAAATGCAAACAAAAGTAATATACATTCTGGACTAAGTAGCAAGGGATGAAGCTGGGATGGGAGCTCAGGCTGACTGATTAAATGCAAGCATTTTTCCACTAAGAATTTCTGCCTTCCATGACCAATCTAGACAGCAGGGTGGGCCGAAGCTCCAAGGATTCCAAGGGAATGCTCTCATACCCCTTCCACAGTTAGATGCTGATATGAAGATAAGGTCCTGGAGAATAGTGGAGCTACAAGATGGAAGGAATCCAGGTCCCTGAGCCAGTATATGGAGGAAAACCAGCCATTGATGAGAAAATTCCCACTTGGAATATTATTTGAGCAAGAAATAAACTTCTATTATGTTGAGGACATTGTATATGTTGTGGTCATCTCACAGAAACAGAATAGACCTCCACCCAAAAATTGGTTTTGATGCTCAGACTGATGATACCACACATACACCATGAACATCTAAAATGATTATCCATATAATGAGACTTTCTAGGGAGTACAGGGCAGGCCCCCAAGAAGGTCCAAAAATGGCTTGAAAGAGTAGGGGGAAAGAACTGGCTTAAAGTTTAATGGTAATTAGGGGATGGGTCTGGGATGAGGGTTCCTACATATGGACTAGGGCTTACATAGTTTGAACTCACCACCAGCACAAAAAGAAAGAATGTCCAGGCTTTCTTATTGGCTTGCTCAAGTATGCAGTAGAAGGGGAATTGGTGGGCTTGAAAGCTGTCTGTAGTCTCACGTCAATAATTGAGTAGAATTCTTTATTACATTTACCCTTGATGTTTGACTGACTGAAAAGTGCCATTTTTCATTTAATTGAATGAACATGTGTAAGTAGGTCATTATAATGTTATATGAGGCCTTATAGCCTGAAGCCCATAAGGAAAGTAAAAGTTCTATTTAATGTCTTGCCCAGGAGCTCAGTGATATATATTTTGAGAAGAAATATTCATGCCTTGGTCACTATCAATAATGTCTAGAATGCTGCAGGGGATAAGGAATGTCTTGGTGAGGTCTTGTATTATGGCTTTAGAATGTACAGAGGCATGTGTGACACTCATTTACACGTGTGTGAGACAAGAGCTGCTCAGAGTTCTTTACCCCAAAAAGGACAACCTTGGACAAAGAATTGCTGCTGTCATTGGCTGAGCTAGACAGCCAGACGATTGGCAATGGTCCATGAGTGTGTAAAATGTACACGTGGGGCCGATTGTTGTCCAGAGCAGCCATTGCTAATATGATTGCCTGAAGTTCATCGAATTTTGTTGAAGTCTCATCCTTAATCAGGTAAGACCTGGCTAAGAGAGGAAAATCATCAACTTTCCCATGAGCATCATTGTATATGATGATGGCAATACCGTACATAAACTTTACAAACTCCTATTATTGTTTATTCAGTCACTGCCAAGGAGCTTCACGGGTAGCTAATAGCATGTTGGAGAAAGGTGAACTCATCCAGTACCATGTCATCTAGCAAGGAACTGAGGACAGGGGAGGCCACCCCCTCCTCCAGGTGGGATAAACCAGAACACCAAGGTTTGGCTCCATTTGCTATCAAGGAAACCTCTGTGGCCATGCTGAGCTCGTAGGATGCTGCTTTCATGACCCAAGGCATAATGGTCAGCTGAGTACAAAGGATCACATGCTCAAGAGCCTGTGAAAACCTCCATCTTCAGAAGGGCCCAGTATATGGCCAGTACTTTTCCCTCTAATGATGTATAATGTGGGTAAGGAGGGCAGTTTCTTGCACCAGAAGGCACTGGCAATTTATGACCATCAGGAGTGGTCCAGAGACTCCATGAGGCATGAGAGGAAGTTGCTAAAGCATCTATAGAAATGGAGTCTCTAGGAAGAGGGGTCAACAGGAGTGCATGTTTCATTGAAATTTGGATGGATTCTGGAGCTTTTTGTTATAGGTAACCCTATTCAAAATGGGCTATTTGTAAGTAACAGCATAAATAGGCTTAAGTAAAATTCATAAGGGAAAAATACATTGTCTCCAGAACCCAAAAAGACTAAAATATGATGGGCTTGTTTTAAGGTTGTGGGTGCTAAGAAAGTCAATAGCTATTTCTTGGCAATGTCAGAAAATTAACTGAAGTGACAGAGCATTGTGCTGTATGTATGGGACAATGGCCCATTCCCTTTTTGTGAGCTCAATTTTGAGTGTTTGTATTTCCTGAATAAGTGTGTCAAATGAAGCTAATTAGAGGAGGATATCATCAGTTTGATGTCATACCTGTGCTCCTAGAGAAAGTTGGATGTGCTTAAGATTTTGCAGGCAAGATTGTGTGTGACTGCAGGGCTGTTGAGATACCCTATGAGTAGCATGATAAAGGTGAATTCAGTCCCTTCAGAGGTGAAGGTAAACTGTGGCTGAGAGGCTTTGAAATAAGCACTGAACAAAACATAGGAGTAAGATTTAGGACTACTAAGTATTTACCAGTTCCTGGTTGGGTGGAGCAAGTAATTTTAATAATATTTGGTATGGAGGCCTCATTGGATAGGACCATGGAATTATGGTTGCAATAATCTATAGTATGATGCCATCCATTCTTTCTGCCATCCATTCTTTCTAAGAATAGGCCAAATTGGGTTGTTTAATAGAGAAGTAGTTGGGATAATCAAGTCTTCTCTAAAATATAATGGATTTCAATTCTTGAAGGCCCTGCTTTAATTAACAATAGGTCTCCAGACCAAACTTTCCCTCATGTTGCATGTTTTGCCATAGCTGCAAAAGTGAAAATTATGGAAAGCCTTATTTAGTTTCCACAGCTGGTCGTTTGTATGATTACTTCACCCTATGATGCATTCCAAAATCCAGACTCTGAGAAAGAGTGGCCTTTGAATCCTCCAACCAGCTGTGTGGCAGCTTGTTTTCCATTTTGTGCTGTCTTTGTCTATGGTGGTCACTTCCAATTCCATTGGGAAATTGCCATCTAAGGTACTTGTTCCTTCCAACTGAGCTTGTAGTAGCCTTGGAAACTCAGGATGAGAAGAATTTATACAAAGGTGAAGAGAAAGTGGTGAAATTTTTTTCATGTATGACTAATGCAACTTTCCTAAGGAGTAGACAGAAAGCTGATGACTCACTTCTGCATTTGTTTTCTATTATAACATTTCTTTATTGACATATGGCTGAGAGGTGTTGCCATTGATGAAACCTTGGCCTGTTGAGTGAAGCTAGGCTAAACTTTTCAGCAGGATGAAACTTCCAGCTCTTGAATCTGGAATCCAGACCAACAGTTTCACATGGAGAACACCACTGACACAGGAAGGAAAGAAAAAGAGCTCTGTAAAAAAGTCAATTATGAAGACTCCAGTTAAGTAAAAATAATGCTGACAAGAGTTTTTTACATTTTTGCTTAATATTTCCTTCCTGTTCTGCCATTTGCATAATTCAGAGTATGGCTGTTAATTTCCAAATATGCAGGCTGCTTATTGTTTTCTTCATAAAACAAAATTAAATACTGTCCCTGGAGTTGTAAAATTAAAAAGTATCCTTTTTAATTCCCAACAAGGCCCAACCATTTGAGCTGTATGGTCTGCATGTTTTGATGCTGGGTTTTTGATGTTGGTTTTGACATTGGTTTTGACATTAGCTCTAGTTGCCAAGCCCCATTTCTCAGGAGAGTCATTTTCATGGCCCAGGTTTGCTGCTGGAAAATATGAGATCTCATAAAGTAGGATTGCAAAAGCACCTATTACTTGTTAAGTAGAGAAATTAATGCAGAGTTAATTTCAGCAAAGTTAATCATATCAGTTAAGAAACTCCTCTTTCTTCCAAGGAAGCATAGGGGGACTGTAGGCATAGGAGCAGACAAAACTGAGTTTGAATCCTGGCTCTGTCACCTCATCACTTACTAGCTGTTTGACCTTGAGTAACTTAACTTCTCTGAGTCTCTTTTCTTTTCTGGAAAATGAGGATGATAATAGTATCTACCACAAAGGGTTGTTATGAAGAGTCTGGAAACCAACGTGTGTGTTCTTAGTCTTCCTGGTTTGTCCCCTCCCCCACCATCCCATTCAGGCTCAGAGTCAGTTTTAAGTTCCTTGCCTACTGGAGGGGTAGGGAGAGGGACTGGACTGAAAGCTAAAATAATCTACAGGTTTCCTGGTTTGGGTTTCCAAAAGCTTAATACTCTGGGGCCTAGGAGAACAGAGAGCCTCTGGTATACAGAACAAAAGTTTGAGGGGAAAAATAAAGGACGAAAGATTTCAGGACCCAAATTAGAGGAAGATTCTTCTGAGTAGAGGTGAGGAGAGCAGAGGGGGGAAACAGGGACACCAGACAATTAGGTAGTGTGGGCCCTGAACCTTGCTTCCCAGGAAGAAAAAACACTAGAGCCAGTCTAAGACCTCTCCAGGGAGTTAAGGGTTTGTTCTTCAAGACAATCACACTTGTTTATCCTAAACTATCTAGTCTAAAATGTGTTGCATTCATTCCTCTTTCTTAAACAAAGAACTTTTTCTTATTGGCTTAGTCACTACAAATTCATTGCCATGTAGCTCCAATGAGTGATGCCTTCAAGCTCTTCCAAAATCTATAGGGCCAGTTGTCTCTGCATTCCATAGCCCTGGACTGTTGTAATAATTGATATTTGAATCTTCGTTTCGTATTTTTTTATTTTGTCCCCCGATCCCAGGTAGTCCCTTTTCCAATGTCCCTTCTGCCTGTGGTCAGTCCCTATGTCTCTCTATAGCAGCTCCTATCCTTTATTCTAATTTTATTTTGCAAACTTTGTGTGGGCTTAGAAATGAAATAAAAATTTTCTTGGAATTGATTATAGGATGAGGTAAACAGATTCTGAGTGAGGGACCAAGGGAGTTAGTAATGAAATTTGTAATATCTGTTTTGACTGTGTTACAGACTTTAATAGTACCCGTTCCCCCTCCCTCAATTCATATGTTGAAGCCATAACTCCCAGTGAGACTATTTGGAGACAGGACCTATAAGTAGGTGATAAAGGTTAAGTGAAGTCATAGGGTGGATACCTGATCCAAAAGGACTGTGACCTTATAAAAATAAAAATAAACATCAGAGCTTTCCCTCTCTCTACACCCACACAGAGAAAAGGCTATGTAAGGACACAGGGAGAAGGTAGCAATCTGCTAGCCAGAAAGAGATGCCTCACCAGAAACCACCTTGATCTTGAAATTCCAGTCTCCAGAACTATGAGAAAATAAATTTTTCTTGTTTAAAGTACCCAATCTGCGGTATTCTTTTTTGGCAGCCTGAGCAGACTAATACAGACTGCATAAAAAGTTACTTTAAGAAATTCAAATAAATTATGAAAGAAAAATTAATGGAGACATTCCATTATGTGACTTAATGAAAAATATAAGGTAAAATTCCAGTGCTACAAATGATCATCATCTACATACTTGTGCATAAGTCCTTTTGATCAATGTAAAGCATGACTTATTAGCACTCTGGTAATACAAATCTAAGTAGAAAAAAATATATGAGTATGAAGCCCTTTCGGTGCCCATGTTTTAATTCAGTTCTAAATACATTATTATTAACATCACTGATAGTTTTCTGAATGCAGCATCAGGAAATGTAATATTTTGCTTCTTATCGCAAGACCTTTCTAGAGAACTGCAGAAAATAAACCCAAGCTCCAAATATGGTATGGCAGCTTTGTTTTCTTTCTTTTTTATGATATTAATCATTCAGATGAGACCCATCTTCACTGCCACAAATATGCTTTTTTGTTATTGTTTAAAAAGAAAAAAGCTAGCTAACTAATCCTATTCATTCATTTCACTCAAAAAAGAAAAAAATAACAATCGATTTTTTTCTCAATTCTTTTAGATGAAGGATGACCACCTACAGATCATATGCCAAACCCAAGTTCCATCTATAGCCTAAGAAGAGCTTTTTACATTTTTAAAAGATTGTGGAAGAGGAGGAAGAGGTGAAGGAAGAAGAGAAGGAGGAGAAAATATGCAACAGAAATCTTATGTGGCCAGCAGAGCTTAAAATATTTGCTATCTGGCCCTTTACAGAAAAAAAGTTTGCCAGGTGGTATAATTATGTATTGACTTTGGGGCAAGCCCTAGGAATAGTAGAATAATGGTATTTATATAAAATTACAATATAGGGCTAAATAGACTCTGCACACATTCATTCCTTTTATAGTGGAAATACCAGATAATCCCTCTCCACTGAAACAGTCTATAAAAAAATGAAAATATTCGGGTAAAGCGCTTGTGGTGAATCATTGATATATCCCTTCCGATGCAGAAAGTAAGTCAATGGTTTCAACATCAGGATGGGGAAGGAACACTGAGTAGAATGATACAAAGGGCCATGAGACAGAAGGACAATTGGTTGGAATTGGTGGCAAATCAAAAACAATTTAAGAGAAACATTTTTGTATAAAGCATTTGCTAGAAGACACACATCATGACTAAATAGATCATAGATGTTAAAATTTGCCATTTAATTTGTCTGAGAAAAAAAACAGAAGCTAAAGACATTTGCATTATTCTTGGAAGGCAGTTTTGATAGCAGAAATCTATCTTTTCATCAAGGAAGAGTGTGCTGAAGAACACTTATTTATATTACAGGTGCCGAATTGCAAGAGAAATGTTCTAAAAATAAAGACTGCTTTTGCTGTGAGCAGCCACCCCACGCAGAAAGTAAAAAACAAACTATGAGAGATAAACACACAGTGTAAACATATATATACCTTATTGTTAAAGTGTACAGCTGAAACTTATTGGATTTTGTTAACCACTATCACCATAAAAAATTAATTAATTAATTAGTTTTTTAAAAAGAGCATTCCTTTTCATTAAGTTTTGATTGCGATAGGTTGAGGGGAAGGTAGTGTGTTGTTTTGTTCAAAAATTAAATATATCAAATGAGCAAAAGGCATAAAGAGGTAATTAAAATTAGGAAATAAAGAGATGAGAAAAATGCTATCCTCTCAAATAAAGAAATGTAATTTAAAGTAATCTTGAGTTATCATTTTATGCTATTAAATTAGCAAGATTTTTTAAACAATAAGAACAATGCATGCTGGCAAAGTTGGGGTAAAACTGGCAAACATACACTGCTCTGGGGTGCGGTGGGGGTGAAAGCTATGCCAACTGGACATTAAAAAGAAATTTGGCCCTATATATTAAGAGTCCGAAGATATTTCTTCTCTTTGGCATAGATGCTTATTTAAGGGGAATTAATCTTAAGGAAAAAATTTGAGAGAAGAATTATTGAATCAAAAAGATGTTCCCTGCTGCTATGTGTATATATATATATACACATATATACATATATATATGTGTGTGTATGTATGTGTGTGTGTATATATACATACATATATATGTTATATATATATATGCATGTGTATGTATGTGTGTGTGTGTGTATTTAATTAGAAATAACCAAATGTTCAAAATGGGAAACATGAGTAAATAAAAGATATTATATTGATTTGGGAGACTTATATAGCCATTGAAATCCTAATAATAAAGACCATGTAGTGACATGAAAAAATATTTTTAAATGTTGTCAAGTCAGAAAGCAAAATTCAAACACTATGCACAGAATGTTTATGTCTATTAAATATGTAATCATTCGACAAAAACTAAAAATCCATACCCCAAAATAAAACATTGCATGAAGGCATAGGGTTGTAAGATTATGGGTATTTTTTTGTTTCAATTTTCATTAACATTGATATATTATTAAGTTTTCCTTGTTAAAGAAAACGCTTGTTGAGCTTCTCAAATGTGCATATGAGCACTCCACTGAATTAATCTAGACCCACTGGAATTTAACATATCCCATCTTGGACTTTTTGAAACTAGCCTTTCTGGCACTTAGTGATGAAAAACCTAAAAGTGGCCACTCAGAAGAGTACAATCCGTTTTATGAGCCAACGAGAGACCTGAACTCAGAATTTTGCTTCCTTTGAAGTACTTTCTCCTTTTTCACCCTATATCTAAACCTTTGCTTCTGCCAAGAGACTCTGCTGAGTTGGTATTTGAGGGTTGCCAGGCAAGCAAATTTAGCTTTGTTTCAAAGTATCATTTAATAAGTAATCTTATCTTATCCTTTACATCCCATTCCAATGGATTGTATTACCTAAAGCTCTCACTTAATATCTATAGCTCTCATTACTTTTGGGAAATGGTCTGCCATGGCAGCTCCTCCTCTTCTAATAAGGACCATGTGGGTGCCAGGCCTGGCTGGCCCAAGGTCTGGCTGTGATCCAAGGTCTGGCTGTTATCCAAGGCCTGGCTGATCCAAGGCCTGACTGGCTCAAGGTCTGGCTGGTCCAAGGTCTGGCTGTGATCCAGGCCCATGCTTAGGAATAGGACCCCAGATTTAGAAAATATATAAACATACTTCAGCTTATTGTATCATGTATGTGTGGCTGAAGGCCACTATTGTACTCTGCTTTGTGAGGAGCCATGAGGTTTGCTGGAAGGCAGAAGGGGAACACAGAAAGGGGAGCATAAGAAGTGTGTGCAATACCGCGCACTCCCCGCAATAGACTGTACTTCCCAACAGAAATGCGCTCCACACAATAAAGTTGGTGCCTGCCGTTTCATTCTCATGTCTGCCTCTTGTGCATTCTTCCAACTGGGCATCTCATCATCGAACCTTCCCTTCTTGCTCAGCAATACCACTGACACTTGGCATAGCCAACATGATCAGCTCAGCCCTACAGACCACAATGACAATTTGACTGGAAAAAAAGCACCCCATTGACTCCCACTTATTCCAGTAAATGGCCAGCCACATAAAACCTTATGCCCCAACATTAAACAATCCTTCCTCTTTAAAATGTCCCCAAACTGCTTCTTTGCCCTCTTGCAGCCAGCCAAGAACTATTAAGTGTACCTAAAAACAATTAGAGAGTCTCCCCCACTTCCAAAAATCTCACCTTAGTAGACCGGTTGGCAATTAGAAATTGTCTCAGTATTTTCTTACTTTCTGCTCTAAAACTGATTCTCTTCTCTAACACCTTTTAACCCCTTCTAAAACCAAAGCGACCTGTAGAAGAGTTTTTCTGCTACAAGTTTATGAATAAACAGCCTTTGTTAATTTTGTTTTAGATTTAGTTTTGTCTTTGACACTTTATTTTGACAGGTTTTCTAACATTCAAATAATTAAGATGATACAATTGAGGAGTAAAAATCCAGCGATTCCCTAGGATTATAAAACAAATCCTATTAAAGGAAACCAAAAACCAAATTTTAGTAGTTGAGTTATAAAACCATCAAAGATAGAAAAGATAAGTTGAAATTTAAAAACTTATGAATGTGAAATTTCAATTACCTCTCAAAACTATTTAAATTAGAGAGAGGCATTTTATCAAATCATGGACAATTATACTAAGACTTCTTTCCCTCCAGACTCATCTAGAATTTCAACAAAGCCACTCACTTCCTTTTTCCTTGTCCAGTTGCAGCTTCTCTGACTTCTTGGCCTCCTCATCCTTTTTATGATCAAAGTGACAGAATCATAGCAGCATACTCCCAGGCTCTCCTCTCTGTCCTACCCCCATATCATGTCTCTGTAATTATGAAAATCCCAACTCAAATGAAGCCTGCTTATTTGAAATGCTTCGTTTGTACTAATCAGTAAGTAACTGGCAATAATTTAGTGCTAACTCTTGTTGTGGGTTCAACTGCATCCCCCAAAAGATATGTCCAACTCATACCTTCAGTATCTGTGAAAGTGACCTTATTTGAAAATAAAATCTTTGCAGATATAATCAGGTTAAGATTAAAGTCATATGAGATTAAGGTGGGCCCTAAATCCAATGACTGTTGTCCTTATAAGGAGAGAGAGATTTAGAGAGACAGAGACTGACAGAGAAGGCCATGTGAAAATGGAGGCAGAGATTAGAGTGATGCAGCTGCAAGCCTAGGAATGCCAAGGACTGCAGGCAACCACCAGAAGCCAGGGAAAAGACCTGAAATAGAGTTTCCTGCAGAATCTTCAGAGGCATGGCCCTGTGGACACTTTGATTTCAGATTTCTAGCCTCCAGAACCAAGAGAGAATAAATTTCTGCTGCCTGGAGCCCTTAAATTTGTGGTACTTGGTTACAGCAGCTCTCAGAAACTAATAAAACCCTTTAAGATTATTTGCACTTAAAAGACATAGCTCTTGGTGGACTCAGTCAGCTGTTAGCGAAGACTTTTGAAGAGTCACAGGGCCTACAGGCAATCACCCTTAAGGTACACCATGATTTTAAGGCAAGAATCAAATCTTTGAAGAAACATAGGAGTCAGTGTAGTCACCAGAGTTGTGAGGAGAAGGAGGGAAGGACATCTAAAGTTCTGAAGTGTTACCAAATAGTCACACCTGGTTTCTCTGCTCATATAGCTTGCTATAAATTATCAATTCAGGGACCCATCGTTCATCTAGAAGATTAAATTACCTTAGCTCCCTAAATTTCTTCTTTATTTCTTACTCTCTTACTTTAACCATCTTACTAAGAAACTCTACTAAAGAATAGGTGAGTGGAGAGGAGAAAGTAGTCCATATAAACTTTTAGTAACTATGGAATGATTATTTATTAATAAGCTCATTTGACTTTCACACTATATTTTCCCCCTCCTCAAAGAAAAGAGAAAGGCCTTTGTATTCCTTCACCTCAGAGATGGGGAAATAGTGCATGTAAGTGAGGGAGATGCTGTTACATGGAAGAAAGACGGGTAGGAGAAATGTATATTTTTTAGCTTTTGTTTTCAAAACCCTCAGATTATTGAGGCCTAGGTTGAGTTACCCAGAAGCAGATCCCTGAATAGAGGGTTTGTGTGTAAGTGATTTAATAATAACTTGCTCTCCAGCCAGACCAGGAATGGAGTGGGAAAAGCAGTACAGAGATTGGGAGGAAGCCAAGCAAGGGGGTGATTTCATGCAAGTTCCTCAGAGAGTAGCTGCATTCTGACCCCATAGGAGAAAATTAAAGTGTGAGTTATATCTCAGAGATGTCCAGATCCAAGGCAAGGAAGCTGGGCTTTGATACTCCTAGGTGCAACCCTCTACAGTGTAACATTTCTAAATGTATCTTAACTTTTTTTAACATACAAAAAGTTGTATATAATTAATGTGTATGACTTGATGAGTCTGGAAATGATTATGCTTTTATTAAATCATCACCACAATCTATGCCATAAACTTACCCATCACCTCCAAAAGTTTCTCCTCAAAAACCTAAAAATAGAACTACCATGTAATCCAGCCATCCCACTTTCTGGTACATATTCAAAGGAATCGAAATCAGGATCTCAAAGAGATAAAGGTGTCTTAATTCTTAACCTATTTGAATTCTCTGTTTAATCTAGAAAGAGACAATTCTACCTCATTGCATTATTTCTTCTCCCCTCTACCTGGTTAACTCATCCCTGTTAATCCTCACTATCACTCTTTAACCTTTTCTTTCCTATCTCTCCATTTAGTTCAGACATAACTGCTCCTTCATTCAACAGACATTGATGAAGAGCTTGCTTTATGCCAGTCACTGAATTAGAAGTTGGAGATAGGAGAAAATGCAAAGATAAATAAGGTTCAACTCCTTACCCAGCACCAGCCTCTGAAGACATCAGAATGTTGTAGTAAGATTCCTAACTTGCTAATCAGACAGGGCACCTTATTTACAGACAATCTTGGACCAATTCACTAACTTCTCTAAACTTTAGTCTTCTTAATCTGTAAAATGGGGTTGCTAATTACTCACAAAATATCAATCCCCAAACATTTTTTTAATTTTATTTTATTAGTTGGAAGTATACAGTACATTGGTTAGACATTTGTATAGTTTATAAAATGATCTCCCTAATTGCTCTTTCTCTCCTCTGGCTCTCCACCTAGCCATTACATTAATGCTAACTGCATTCCCTATGCCGTGCTCCCCATTCCCGTGACCATCTATCAACTACTAATTTGTACTTCTTTAAGCCTTCACCCCATTCTCACAGCCTGCCAATTTCCCTCCCGTTTGGCCATCACCAGATTGTCCTCTATATTTGTGAGTCTGTTTTTGATTAGTTTGGTTCGTTTTTTTCCTTAGATTCCGCATATAAGTGAAACCATATGGTATTTGTCTTTCTCTGTCTGACTTATTTCACTCAGCATAATAACCTCTAGGCCCATCCATGTCGTTGCAAATGGTGAGATTTTGTTTTTTAATGGCTGAGTAATATTCCATTGTATATATGAACCATAACTTCTTTATCCAATCATCTGATGATGGACATTTAGGTTGCTTCCATATCTTGGCTATTGTGAGTTGTGCTGCCATGAACATAGGGGTGCATAGATCTTTATGAATTATTATTTTGGTTTTCTTTGGATAAATACCCAGAAGTGCAATTGCTGGGTCAAAAGGTATATCCATTTGAATTTTTTGAGAAATCTCCAGACTGTTGTCCATAGCAGCTGTACCAATTTGCAATTCCAACAACAGTGTTTGAGAGTTCTCTTCTCTCCACATCCTCGCCAACATTTGTTGTTCTTTGATTTATTGATGATAGCCATTCTGACAGGTGTGAGGTGATATTTCATTGTGATTTTAATTTGCATTTCTCTGATGATTAGCGACCTTGAGCATCTTTTCATATGTCTATTGGCCATCTGTATTTCCTCTTTGGAGAAATATCTGTTCAGGTCTTCTGCCCATTTTTTAATTGGATTGTTTGTTTTGTTGTTGTTGAGTCATATGAGTTCTTTAGATATTTTGGATATTAAGCTCTTATCAGATGTATCATAAGCAAATATCTTCTCTTGTTCAGTCGGTTGTCTTTTTGTTTTGATGATGGTTTCCTTTGCTGTACAAAAACTTTTTGGGTTGATGTAGTCCCATTTGTTTATTTTTTCTTTTGTTTCCCTTGCCCAAGGAGATATATCCTAAAAGAAATTACTGTTAGCAATATCAGAGAGTGTACTGCCTATGTTTTGTTCTAGAAGTTTTATGGTTTCGAGTCTTACATTTAAGGCTTTAATCCATTTTGAGTCTATTGTATACAGTATAAGAAGGCAGTCCAGCATTCTTTTTTTTTTTTTTGCATGTATCTGTCCAATTTTCCCAGCACCATTTATTGAAGAGACTGTCTTTACCCCATTGTATATTCTTGCCTCCTTTGTCATATATTAAGTGAGCGTATAGGTGTGGATTTATTTCTGGACTCTCTAATCTGTTCTATTGATCAATGTGTCTGTTTTTATGCCAGTACCATGCTGTTTTGATTACTGTAGCCTTGTAATATAGTTTGATATCAGGCACTGTGATACTTCCAACTTTGTTCTTCTTTCTCAAAATTGTCATGGTTATTCAGGGTCTTTTATGGTTCTATATAAATTTTAGGATTTTTTTCTAGCTCTCTAAATAATATCATTGGTATTTTGATAGGGATTGCATTGATTTGATTATTCTTTTATGATAGGTTTATAGATGCCCCTATTTCTTTTAAATGCAAAAATTTTATACATTTTTGGGGTTATTTGCATTTTCAATAAGATTTGAAACTTTATGAGGAACAATTTGGCACCAAATAACAAGAATAAAAATATTGTTTGTATCTTTTAACGTGGTTATCACCCCCATTGAGAAGAAATCCCAGTGAAATAAAAAAAATCCAAAGATGTTTATAGCATTGTTTATTCATAATAATGAATCATAGAAAAATACCCAAATATTTCAAACTAGACATATGAACACATGAGCATAATACATAGATGGAAAAAATGGTATGAGTATGTTGCTACTTTGATATATGTATACAAAATAACGTTAAATGAAAAAATGACAAAGAATAGGATGTATATACTGGTTATAACTAAGTAAAAAATATAGTTCTGTATATTGATAAAAATTGAGAAGGAATTTAGAGCAACATCAGTATTAGTGATCTAAGCTCATGGGAGTTTTTTCTGTAAACTTATTTAAATATTTTGCCAGTTTGACTTTTCAACTCATGTCTTTAAGCTACCTCAGAAATAGTGGAGAGACAACAACAATTGATACGGTTCTAGGAACAAGTATCTCTTCCTCAGTTCTTTCCTCTCTGTGTATAATCCTTGCTTCACTCAAAGACCTACCCTGACTTGGCTCTGATCTGTTGTTGTCCTCCTTTTGAGTTCTGCTTCCTATGATCCTGTCAGACACTCAGGGCTCTTGAAGTCACTTTATGGAGTGAGGCGCTCTGATTTTCTTGGAGAATTTTGGCTTAAAACATGAGAGTCTTGAGTACACTGATCAGTCTGGGGTCCTATGCCTTGTTCTGCCCAACTCACTATACCAATAAATGGTATTGTACCTAGCTATGTTGGCTCAGTTCTTTCATTAAGCTGCAGGCTATGTGGTTTTCCCAGAAGTTAGGGCAGACACATTGAAGTTTAACTTATGGAAGTGTGTATGTATGTATGTGTGTATGTATGTATGTATGTATGTATGTATGTATGTATGTATGTATGCATGCATGCATGCATGTGTATTTGTGTTTTAAGTAAATGAATATTTAGGTGCTTGAAGTTCAGATAGTATAAGGAAGGTATTTAGAGTGAGACTTTCCCATTGGCCATCAAACTGTTTAGTTGTCTCTTTATTCTATCATAAATGAGCAAAAAATAAATTATTCTCTAAATCCTACAAGAGATTTAATGACTGAGGCACACTACCTCATCGGGTCCTTCTTAAGACAAGATGTTAAAGTAAGAGATGGCAAGATGGGACAGAGAAAGATAAGAATGTCAAGAGTGTAGCTTCCGGCTTTTCTCTGCACAAAGAAACTGGCTTTCCTGCATATGAAATCTATGGTTTATTGCTTGTGAGCCTCATTTTATAACTTAAAACTAAGTGGCCTCAGACAGGTTCCTACACCTTTAAAAATTCTCAAGTGTATGGGAAAGGCTTATGCTTCTATCTTATGGCTTTACAATCTTGTGGCTTCAAATTTTGTCTGGTATCCAAGGGCTGGCAGATAGTGGGAAAAAGAAAGCATTAGAAGCTTATGCACACATAACTGCCTTAATCTGTAGGTGATAAGCATCAGTTTCACTCACATTCTATTGGCAAGAATCAATAACAAGGTCCCAACTAGATGAAAGATGTGGGGGTGTTGGTTAATATAGTCCATCTAGAGAGCCACTCTCAAGCACCAATTCTATACTACAAAGGGTATGAATTGATTTTTATTGGTCAGCTAGCTGTCTCTATTATACTCCTAACTTGTTTTCTGGTCTCCTTTATCTCCTTAATTATCTTCTTAATTAAATCTAGCCTATGCATTGATAATGAATTAAGCAGATCTAATTATATTATTTAATTACTCTCAAACAAACAAACAAACAAAAAACCAACCCATTATCTATTGCTCTCCATGATATGTCAGATTACGCGTACCAGCTCCTCATCTGGGTACTCAAGCTCCCAAAAAACACAGTCCCACCCTACTTTTTTTGTCTAATCCTCCAATATTTCTCTATCTTTTTTAAATGTTTTAGTCAAAATGGGCCACTTGTTGTTCTTAAAACACAGGGTCTTTGTTTCATCCCATGTTTGCATTTAGTGCTCTATGCACCTCACCATTCTGCCTTTCATGGGTGGTATACATTTTAAATAAATCCACCATAGTTTTCTTATTTTATGTCTTTCTGAGTCCACTAGTAAGGACAATCACTGAATTTTAAACTGCCAGGGTAAAAAATTATTTCGCTTTTGAACATTATAGCACTTTGCAGTAGCAGCCAGCCAGCCTTAGGAACCTGGTCTTTCATTGACATGTTACAATTAACACCCATGGAGACAGCAGCTTATGCACATTCCATTGTGCATAACTACTAGTTTAGAGTGTTGCCATGAAGTCATTTCCTAGAGCATAGTGCCTACCAGATGGAAGTCATAATTTTACCTTCCTTATAAAGCAAAACTTAGGGCATTTCCTGATGAATACAAAGATTCACAAAATAAAACAAACAAACAAACAAACGAACCAACAAATAAATTTGAAATAAGAGGACATAAATAGAATGCAAACAACAATGAGGAGAGCAATGAAATAAAGAAGCAGAAAGTTAGATGAGGACTTCTGAAAAGATCCCTCTAAAGTTATTAACCTAAGATTCCCAGAGCCAGAAAGGTAATCTAGCTGCTGACACTTGGTTATCTTCATGACTAATAATCCAGTTTATGAGATTTTCCCTGAGGTTTCTGGTTTTGAATATTTTGTAGCATTGCCTCCAAGCATATAACGAAACTCAGTATATGCATACCAACCTTTGCTGAAGTTTCCATTTCCTTCCATTGCAATGATCTCTCTACTTCTCTCTGAGTAGCTCAGTCTTTATTCTTCTGAAGACATAGACATTCCCCCTGTTAGCTATCTTTTCAACATTCACCTTGAACCCATTCTGACTTGGCTGGCTCTCAGGACCTACTCATTTTCATAATAGGTAAGATCCCTAGAGTCTTGCCTAATATTTAGCTGTTAGGTTGAAATGAATGTTAAAAAATGAATAGATAAAAATGTTACATTCCTAGTCTTCAAGATATGAAGAACCAGAATTGATATCCTACCTTTCTAAACTAAATTATGAAGTGAAAAAATTTTTGACAGTGTCTCATGCACCATCACTTAGACTAACAAGCTTTGACAGTGTTTACTTCCATGATAAAAAAAATCTCAATATTCTTAAAAACAAGCAAAATTCCCCAAACCTATTCGATATTGTAGAGAGAGTGAAGTATAAACTCCTCAGTTTCATATTCAAAGCTCTCTTTTATATAAGCACTCCCAACTTTTCCCAGCTCATCTCTCAGTACTTTCCTTCTTCTATTTAATTGTCCTAACCAGACTCTTTGCAGTTCCTTGATGCTCCCCCATGATGTGCCCCTACCAAAATATCTTTCATAATGTGACCCCCTTTCCCTTAATGCCAATTTACTTAACTCGTCAAAATCCTATTCATCCTTAAAGATATTGTACAAACAATGGATATCTTACTCCATTTGGGCTGCTACAACAAAAGTACCATAGACTGAGTGGCTTATGAACAACAAGAATTTATTTCTCACAGTTCTGGAAACTAAGAAATCCAAGGTCATGATGCTGACAGATGTGGGCCACTTTCTGGTTCATAGACAGCCATCTTTATACTGTAACCTCACATGACAGAAGTGGTAGAAGATATCTCTGGGGTTCCCTGATATAAGGGCCCTAATCTTATTTGTGAAGGCTTTACCCTCATGACATAATCACTTCCCAAAGTCCCCACTTCCTAATACCTTCACCTCGGGGGTAGGGGGGTAGTTAGGATTTTAACACATGAATCTGGGGATAGAGCACAAACATTCAGTCCATAGAAATGGAATTTTTAAAGTTTGCTTCGAAAATTTACACCAAATCCATTTATTCCTCACTTTGAACACTGATAGTGTTTTGTATGTATGTGTGTGTATGTATACTTCTCTCTAAGTAGTTGTTAAATACAAAAATAATTTTAATTTAAAGAAAATCCATTTCTTCCAGTAATAAAGGTCTGTATTTTTCAATTATTGAATCTTAGAGAACACCTAGAATAGGGTAATGCACAGTTAGGTTTGCAATAAATGTTCGATGGCTTGAATAGGCAATGTTTAGTCATTTAAGGTCTTTAAGGAGGTGAGTATATAGCCAGGGAAGAAGGTAGAAATGATAAAGGCTAACTAGGAAGCTATTATTATAATTTAGAGATTAAAAAAAAACATTTGGGCCTCAACTAGGGTGGTGACAGTGAGAATGGAAGGGAGGAAATGGATATAAACATTCATGCAAACATGAATTATAAAAGAAAGGGGAGAAAGGAATAGAAAGAACACCAAGGACTGGAGCCTGGGTGACTGGGAGAATGGTGGTATCATGAATAAAAATAAAGAGCTCACGGGAGGGATTGTTTTGGGCAAAGGGGTAGGTATAAGTAGGGGTGAGTGTTTGGGGTACTGCATAGAAGTGTGAGTGGAACCAGGTAGAGAGCCACAGCAGGTGGATAGAAATGTGTCATTGGGGCCTTGGAGGGCCGCCAGCTTGGAAGTGATGGCTGAAACTGAAAGACTGAAAAAGATTTCCCAAAAAGAAATCTTATAGAGCCAAGGAAGAGGGTTGGGAAATAGACCTTCATGAATGCCAATATGCACAGAGTATTGTCACCTGATACTCTTTTGTGACAAGATTTGCTGACATAGATCTAGCATTCAGTTGTTTGTTTCATTGTTTCTGCTGATAAAATCTCTTTGGCTGTGAGTTTTCTATCCTTCATTTAGATCTTAAACTAGAGGCAGGAAACTATTTCCAAAGCCTTTACATCTTGCTTCAGAAAGGACTAGTTAAAGTAGTTACTTTTTAACCATAGAGCAAGACAAAATGTGCAAATACTAGAGATAATGAAATGAATTCTTCTGCATATCAGAGCTAAGTGTACTTTGAACTTGGAGTGGAGAACAAAGAGAATTAGGTAACTAAGATGAGAAATACATAACTTGGATGGGAGATGAAAAAATAGTCTTTGGGAATTCTATGTTTAGGTGGAGCCAACCCAGAAACTCTCAGCCTATTTTTGAGAAACTTGGGAGAGCCTCTTAAACAGACTCAAGAAGCATTTATTAAGCATCTATTATGCTCCAGGACCTGTGATAAGTTTTTTTTTCACATTTAATTCCACCCCCCAAACCCTATGAAATAGGTATTCTCTTCATTTTCAGAAGAGTGTATCATGGGCATTTTTTTAGATTGTGAACAGTGAATTACCTCTGTTGGCACAACTGCCAGGGGCATTGGATGCTGCTCTCACTTTTGCCACCAACTCATAGGTTCCACTATCCCAGAGTACCCATTTGCTTGTTCATTCCTAAAAGGGCTGAGCCTGGTCATGTACCTGTGTCTTAGCTGCCAGGTCTGGGCTTAGTGGCTTCTGTAGCTTCTTCCTCCAAGGTATATATGACCCCTTGATCACTGCCAAATGTGAAAGGGGATCAGAATTTTGCTGCAAATATTTGAAAGAGAACAAAGAGGTTCTTTCCCTTTTCTCAAATTCCCTAGAATTAACAAAATATTTTTGGTCATACTTTTCATGTACCAGACACAGTGCTAGGTGCTTTATATCCATTGTTTAATCTTTACAAAAATATTTGGAGATAATCTTGAGAAAGAAGAACAAAGTTGGAAGTATCACAGTGCCTGATATCAAACTATACTACAAGGCTACAGTAATCAAAACAGCATGGTACTGGCATAAAAACAGACACATTGATCAATAGAACAGAATAGAGAGCCCAGAAATAAATCCACGCCTATACGCTCACTTAATATATGACAAAGGAGGCAAGAATATACAATGGGGTAAAGACAGTCTCTTCAATAAATGGTGCTGGGAAAATTGGACAGATACATGCAAAAAAAAAAAAAAGAATGCTGGACTGCCTTCTTATACTGTATACAATAGACTCAAAATGGATTAAAGCCTTAAATGTAAGACTCGAAACCATAAAACTTCTAGAACAAAACATAGGCAGTACACTCTCTGATATTGCTAACAGTAATTTCTTTTAGGATATATCTCCTTGGGCAAGGGAAACAAAAGAAAAAATAAACAAATGGGACTACATCAACCCAAAAAGTTTTTGTACAGCAAAGGAAACCATCATCAAAACAAAAAGACAACCGACTGAACAAGAGAAGATATTTGCTTATGATACATCTGATAAGAGCTTAATATCCAAAATATCTAAAGAACTCATATGACTCAACAACAACAAAACAAACAATCCAATTAAAAAATGGGCAGAAGACCTGAACAGATATTTCTCCAAAGAGGAAATACAGATGGCCAATAGACATATGAAAAGATGCTCAAGGTCGCTAATCATCAGAGAAATGCAAATTAAAATCACAATGAAATATCACCTCACACCTGTCAGAATGGCTATCATCAATAAATCAAAGAACAGCAAATGTTGGCGAGGATGTGGAGAGAAGAGAACTCTCAAACACTGTTGTTGGAATTGCAAATTGGTACAGCTGCTATGGACAACAGTCTGGAGATTTCTCAAAAAATTCAAATGGATATACCTTTTGACCCAGCAATTGCACTTCTGGGTATTTATCCAAAGAAAACCAAAATAATAATTCATAAAGATCTATGCACCCCTATGTTCATGGCAGCACAACTCACAATAGCCAAGATATGGAAGCAACCTAAATGTCCATCATCAGATGATTGGATAAAGAAGTTATGGTTCATATATACAATGGAATATTACTCAGCCATTAAAAAACAAAATCTCACCATTTGCAACGACATGGATGGGCCTAGAGGTTATTATGCTGAGTGAAATAAGTCAGACAGAGAAAGACAAATACCATATGGTTTCACTTATATGCGGAATCTAAGGAAAAAAATGAACCAAACTAATCAAAAACAGACTCACAAATATAGAGGACAATCTGGTGATGGCCAAACGGGAGGGAAATTGGCAGGCTGTGAGAATGGGGTGAAGGCTTAAAGAAGTACAAATTAGTAGTTGATAGATGGTCACGGGAATGGGGAGCACGGCATAGGGAATGCAGTTAGCATTAATGTAATGGCTAGGTGGAGAGCCAGAGGAGAGAAAGAGCAATTAGGGAGATCGTTTTATAAACTATACAAATGTCTAACCAATGTACTGTATACTTCCAACTAATAAAATAAAAATTTAAAAATTAAAAAATTAAAAAATTTTAAAAAGGAATAATGAAAGATACACATAATGATTTATATATAACAAAATGCTCATTCTAATACTATTTATAAGACTGAAAACACAAAAGCCATAATATTCTGACCACTAGGGAATGTCTAAATACATTACGATATACCTATATATATAGTATATGTCTGGACTTTTTATTGCCATAAAAATAATGTTTTCAAAGAATACTGAGTGACATGAGAAATGTTTATGATATAAAGACAAATGAAAAATGCATTACCAAACTCTATATGCAATATAATTTGAATTGTGTAAAGAGAAAAAAATTATCTGCAAATATAGAGAAAGACTGTAAGCAACTATACTATAAATATTAACAGTAATTTTCTCTCAGTAAAATATTTTCATTAGCATGTATGCATTTAATAATCAGAAATAGCAACAAATGTTATTTCAAAAAGAATTATCAACATATTGGAATTCAAGACACAAAATGATATAAAGCAATAGTGAAGTTAAAATAATTTAAAAGACTATTGGTCAAACATGAGTATGACATTTCCTTCTAACTTAACTTGAAAGCATGTGCATGTTAGAGCTATAATAGGAGTGAGAAACTAAGAAGATCCAGGATACAGGAGAAAATTTTAGAGCATGAAAAGGAAAGGTCTAGTGAACAAGCCCCAATTCAGGGAATTTCTTTGGTCAATAAGCTCAAACCATAAAAATTTTACACTCAGAAGTTTGACCTTCGTCATTAGCTACTGTGGTATAATAAAGAACGTATATGGTCTTAATCTCCCATTCCTGACACAGAGCTTCAAAAATTTTGGGAGTTTCCTATAGGAGTGTCCTTTGTTATACTTAAGGAGCCCCCTTTTTTTCATACCTGAGTTTATACTAATGAAGTAACTCATGGTGGGTCCCCTAGATAGCTTTGGAATGGGACTGGTCACCAAAGACCAAGTGTATGATTAAAGAGTTGGAACTTTTAGCCCCATCATAATTCTAGGAAAGAGAGGGGATCAGAGATTAGGTTCGACCACATTACCAGTGATTTAATCCATCGTACTACATAATGAAATCTCAGTAAAAACCCTGAGGCTCTGTAGAGCTTTCAGGTTGGTGAATGTAATGGTGTTCTTGGAAGATTAGTGCCCTTATTCCATGAGAAGCAGGCATAGAAGCTCTATGCCACCTGTCCCTCAGACTTTGTCCTTTTCATCTCTCCATTTGGCTGTTCCTGAGTTGTATTTTCTATAATAAAATTGTAATCATAAGTATAGCACTTTCAGTGAGTTTTGTGAATCACTCTAGTTAATTATTGAACCTGAAGGTGAGAGTGGTCATGGGAAGCCCCAAATTTGTAGCCAGCCAGGCAGAAGTGTAGGTGGTTTGAGAACATCCAGGATTTGTGGCTGGCATCTAAAGTAGGAGAAGCCTTGAGGGACTGAGCACCATAACTTGTAAGATCTAGGCCAACTCCACATACTGTCAGAATTGAGCTGAATTGTAGAACACTCAGTTGGTGTCTGAGAACTCTTGTTGGGATAAAACCATTATCTACATATACAAAAGACAAAACAATTTTCAAATATGTTTAAAGAGGATTGTTTTAGTTAGGGTGATGCTAGCTGCTAAAGAGACAAACCCCATAACCTCAGTATGTGAATAGAGCAGAAGTTTATTTCTTGACCATATGAAGTTCAAACCTGGTGTTTCCAATTGAGTGGACTCTCACATGGTCACTCAAGGACCAAGGCTACTTCCATCGTCAGTCTTCACCTCCTTTTTTAGCCTCAGAGTCTTCCACACTTATCCAACAAATAGGAAACAAGCATGGGAATTATACATAGAAAGTGTTTGTGGGCCAGCCCTGGAAATGGAACACTCACCCCCATTCATATTCTATTTCCTAGAACATGGAAAATCTCTCACTACAGAGGAGATTGGGGAAAGCACTATAGCTGTGAGCCCAAGAAGAAGAAATGGGCTTGATGAGGAACTCGGTCTCTCTACCACGAAGATATAAAATAATTTCTTTACTATGGAAAACATTACTCACATAATCTATATTTTACCTAATTAATCCCAGTAGCCAAGAAAGACAGTCATAATGAGGTAAGTTCTTCATTCCCAATTGCCATGCTACCTTATTTCAAAATGGATCAAAACTACAGTGTTTCAGTTGAGTGCAAGAATGAGTTCTTCAGCACTTACAATCAAGGTCCTAAATAAGCAAACAGGGTGCAAAGTTGACTAGATTTAATCCTGCCCTAAAGAACTTTACCATCCAGTAGAGAAGCTGGATGGACCAATGGAACTTTCCACTTAGCTTTCATACATTAAAACTATGGGGAGTGATGTCAGAAACATGGAGGAGTGAGAGATATCCCCAATCTCTTCCCTTGGAACACAATAAGCTGAACATCTGAATCTCAACAAAAAACACCCAAAATGCACACCAGCATGTCTGAGCATGAGATCTGTGCATCAGAGCTACCATAAGTTAGGACCTCGGGAGTTGGGCAGTAAATAGGGAAAACAAAGAAGCTGCCTCTTGCAGACAGAGCTCCCTGTAGGAGGAGGATGGAGGGGAGAAGGTGCAGTAAGTTCCCTGAACAGCCCTGCCTGGGAGAGCTGTGAGATCCACTTGGTGTGCGGCACTGCCCAGGCATCAGGGCAGAAAGCAGATAAGTGGGGACAGCAGAAAAGCAGGGATGACAGAGAAACAGCAGTTTATTATTACCAGCCATGGCTGCAAAACCGAGCAGCCCACATTCCCCAACCCAAAGGGCCCCTCCCTCTGTGTCTTCCAAGAACAAACACCATGGAGCCCCAGGGGAATTGGAGCAAACACTACTGAAACTGTCCCTAACACTGACAGAGACTGAGACTGAGGGTAGCGAGAGTGATTGAATATCTATAAGGGAAAAAAAGGCATTATTAAGAATTTATATAAAGCAAGGATTCAAGAGGATTAGCCACCACCTACTGGAAACCAAAAGAAAAATGCCTTCTTTGCAACAAGCTAAAGAGAGACTTTTATACAATGAATCTTCTTTCTGGACAAGAAAGCAGAATGCACTCCCATTAATTCCCAGATGGAGAAATAGTCCATTAAACACCATGAACAACCAAGGTGAAAAGGCATCTCAGAAAGAAAGAAAAAAAATCTCCAGAAAATCAGCTTATAGACATAGATATATGCGAAATAAGAGAAAGAGAATTCAGGATGGTACTTCTGAAAAAACTCAATGACATCTAAAATGATTTATATCAACAATTTCAAGGGAAAAAAACTAGATGAGCAGAAAGAGTTTATTTGCAAGGATATTGGAAATATCAAAAAGAACCAAATAGAACTCCTGGAGATGAGAAACACACTACAAGAAATGAAAAATGAAATAGCAAGTTTGAGAAATAGAGTCGATCAAATGAAGGAAAGGATCAGTGATATCAAAGATAGAAATCTAGAAATATATCAGAAGGAAGAAGAGAGAAACTGAAGAATGAAAAAGAATGAAAGAGAAATAAAAGAACTAGGTGATATCATCGGGAGAACGAACATAAGCATAATGGGCATTCTCGAAGGGGAGGAAAAGGAACAGGGACTAGAAAGCATTTTCAGACAAATAGTGGATGAGAATTTCCCAAACCTAAGGAATGAGCTGGAGATTGGAATTCAAGAAGTCAACAGAACACCCAATTATCTCAACCCAAAAGGCCATCACTAAGACACATTGTATTAAAATTATCAAAAATCAATGAAAAAAAAAAAGAATTCTCAGGGCAGCCAGGGGGAAAAAAGACAGTAACCTATAAAGAAAAACCCATTAGATTATCATTGGACTTCTCAGACAGAAAAGAGTGGAAACAAATATTCCAACAATTAAATGAAAAGAACTACCAGCCAAGAATAATGTATCCATCTAAGCTCTCCTTTAGATATGGAGGAGAAATTAAGACCTTTCCAGACATACAAAAATTGAGGGAATTCTCTACTATGAGGCCTGCACCACAGAAAATACTGAAAAGGGTCAGCTCACCTGAACAAAATGAAAAAAAAAACCCAAAAACATAATTAGGAGTATCGGGCAAATGATACTGGTGACTATCAGGCAAATAGAAACAGAGGAGTGCCACCCTTACTAAAAACAGGGCATGATAACCTTAAACAATTATAAGAGAATTTCTATAGCAAGATAGTAATAAATGTTCAGCATACAAAAGGACAAATTGAGATAACAATGACTGAAAAAGGGAGGATTCAAAGATCCAAACTGACAGAGGAATGGAGATAACACATGTGCAGAAGAAAATGGACAACTGTATATATATAATTATATGTTACGCATTCGTAATGATAACCACACACCAAAGATGCAGAACTGAAGGATATAATATAAAACAAGAAGAGCCAGAATGAAAACCCACAAAACCCAACCAAAATAAAGAAAACAGAAACACAAGGAAAAGGAAGTAATGGAAACTCTGAGTTACCAGAAAGCAAAAGATAAAATGGCTATAAGAAAACCTCATAATTCAATAATCACCCTAAATATAAATGGATGAAATCACCAATACAAAGGCATAAAGTTGCAGAATGGATAAAAAAAAAAACAAACAAACCGAAACATATGCTGCCTCCAGAAGACACATCTCAGCTCCAAAGACAAATATAGACTCAAAGTAAAAGGGTGGAAAATGATATTTCAAGCAAATGGCACTCAGAGAAAGGTGGGAGTTACGGTACTAATATCAGACAAAATACACATTAAAATTTTAAAAAGTAAAGAAAGATACAAAGGGATACTTCATCATGATAAAGTGAATCATGCACCAAAAAGACATAACACTTATTGATATCTATGTTGCCAATCAGGGAGCCCCGAAACATATAAAGCAATAACTAACAAAACTAAAGGGGGAAACAGACCAAAACACTATCATAGTAGTGGACCTCAATATCCCACTGTTGAATATGGACAGATCATTCAAACAGAAAATCAATAAGGAAATACTGTCCTTAAATGACACATTAGACCAACTGGACATAATTGACTTTACAGACACTTCCATCCCAAAACAGCTGTTTATACATTCTTCTTGAGTGCACATGGAACATTCTCAAGAATTGACCACATAGTGGGACACAGAAATAGCCTCAACAAATATAAGAAGGTTTAAATCATATCAACCATATCTCTGATCATGATGCTTTGAAACTAGAGATCAGCTGCAAACAAAAAGCAGAAAGAACCACAAATACATGGAGATTAAACAACATGCTACTGAAAAGTAACTGGATCAGAGAGGAAATAAAAAGAGAGCTCGAGAGATACATAGAAACAAATGATAATGATAATACAACATCTCAAAACTTTTGGGACACGGCAAAAGAGGTCATAAGAGGAAAGTTCATATCATTACAGGCCTATCTCCAAAAGCAAGAATGAGCCCAAAAACAACCTAACGCTTCATCTTAAAAAACTAGAAAAAGAAGAACAAATGAAGCCTAAAGTCACAGAAGGAAAGAAATAATCAAAATTAGAGCACAAATTAGAGAAATTAAAAACAAAAAATCAATAGCAAAAATAAATGCGACAAAGAGCTGGTTCTTTGAGAAGGTTAATAAAATTGACAAACCCCTGACTAGACTAACTAAAGAAAAAAGAGAAGAGACACAAATAAACAAAATCAGGAATGAAAAAGGGGAAATTACGATTGATATCACAGAAATACAAAAGGATCATACAAGAATACTATGAAATATATATAAAACCAAATTTAATAACCTAGAAGAAATGGACCAGTACTTAGAAAGATATAATCTTCCTAGACTGAATCAAGAAGATCTGGAAAATCTAAATGGACCAATTGGCAGTATGGAAATTCAAACCATCATCAAAAATCCATGAAGAAGTAAAACTCCAGGACCAGATGGCTTCACCAGTGAATTCTACCAAACATTCAAAGAAGATTTAATACTTAGTCTCCTCAAACTCTTCCAAAAAATTGAAGAGGAGGCAATACTTCCCAACTCATTTTATGAAGCCAATATTACTCTGAAATCAAAACCTGGTAATGATAACACAAAAAAAGAAAACTACAGGCCAATATCTCTCATGAACACAGATGCAAAACTCCTAAATAAGATACTAGCAAATCGAATACAGCAACATAGTAAAAAGATTATACACCACGATCGCGTCGGCTTCATCCCAGAGGAACAGGGATGGTTCAACATATGCAAATCAATTAATATGATACACTACATAAACAAATTAAAAAATCAGAATCATATGATCATATCAATAAATGCAGAAAAAGCCTTCAAAAAGATAGAGCATCCATTTATAATCAAAACACTTCACAAAATTAGTATAGAAGGAAAGTACCTTAACATAATAAAGGCCATTTATGACAAACCCTCAGCCACCATTATAGTTATTGGTGAAACTCTAAAAACCTTCCCTCTAAGATCAGGAACAAGGCAAGTCTGTCCACTATCACCAGTTATTCAATATAACATTGAAGGTCCTAGCAAGTGCAGTCTGGCAAGAGAATGATATAAAAGGCATCCGAATAGGAAAGGAAGAAGCAAACTGTCACTATTTGTGGATGACATGATTCTCTACATAAAAAACCCTGAAGACTCCACAAGAACATGACTAGAAACAATAAGCAAATATAGTAAAGTTTCTGGATACAAAATCAATGTTCAAAACTCCTCAGCTTTCCTGTACTCTAATAATGAAGTGTCAGAAAAAGAAGTGGAAAAAAATAATTTCTTTTGCAACTGCAACAAAAAGAATAAAATACCTAGGAATAAATTTAACAAAATATGTGAAGGATTAATATCGTGAAAACTACAAGACCCTATTAAAAGAAATCAAAAAAGATACAAAGAAATAGAAAGATATTCTCTGTTCTTGGATTGGAAGGATCAACATAGTTAAAATAACCATATTACCTAAAGTGTTACACAGATTTAATGCAATCTCCATCAAAATCCCATTGGCATTTTTTAAAGAAATAGAACAAAAAATCATCAGATTTATATGGAAGCACAAAAGATCCCGAATTGCCAAAGCCATCCTGAGAAAAAAGAACGAGACTGGAGGCATCACTCTGCCCAACTTCAAATTATACTACAAAGTAATAGTAATCAAAACGGCATGGTATTGGCAGCAAAACAGACACATGGATCAGAGGAACAGAATCGAGAGTCCAGACGTAAACCCATATTTATATGGGCATATAATTTTGGGCAAAAAAAAAAAAAAAACGAAAACATACAGTGGAGAAAGGAAAGCCTCCTCAATAAATGTGCTTGGAAAACTGGAAAGCCACCTGCAAAAGAATGAATCTAGACTCTTGTTATCACCACGCACCAAAATTAACTCGAAATAGACTAAGAACCTTAATAGAAGAAAACATAGGAACTAAACTTAAGGACCTTGGACTGAAAGGGGATTTTATGAATTTGACCTCAAAGGCAAGGGAAGTAAAAGCAAAAATAAATTAATGGGACTACAGCAAACTAAATAGCTTCTCTTCACAGCAAAAGAAGCCTTCTATAAGGTAAGGGACAACCATCTGAATGGGATAATATATCTGCAGACAATGCCTCCAATAAGGGTCTAATATCCAAAATATACAAAGAACCTATACAACTCAACAACAACAATAACAAAATGATCCAATCAAAAAGTGGGGAGAGGACCTGAACAGACACTTCTCCCTAGAGGACATACAAATGGACAACAAATATTTGAAAAGATGCTCGACATCACTAGCTATTAGAAAAATGCAAATCAAAACCACAATAAGATACCACCTCACACATGTTAGAATAGGTATAATCAACAGGACAAGTAATAACAAACGTTGGATAGGATGCAGAGAAAAAGGAACCCTTATACGCTGCTGGTGGGACTGCAGATTGGTACAGCCACTATGGAAAATATTATGGAGGTTCCTCAAAAAAGTAAGAATTGATCTACCATATGATCCAACAATCTCTCTACTGAGTATTTACCCCCAAAGATTTGAAAATGCATATCCGAAAACATATTTGCACACCGATGTTCAAAGCAACATTATTCACAGTGGCCAGGACATGGTAGCAACCAAAGTGTCCTACGACAGATGATTGGCTAAAGAAGCTGTGGTACATATATACAATGGAATATTTCTCAGCCATAAGAAGAGATGAAATACTGCCATTTGCGACAACATGGATGGACCTCGAGATAATCTTGCTAAGCGAAATAAACCAGACAGAAAAAGTTGAAAATCACATGATATCGCTTATACATGGGATATAAACCTAAAAGCAACAAATGAACAGGACAAACAAACAGAGACTCATGGACATGGACAACAGACTAGTGGTTACCAGAGGCTAGGGGGAAGGGAGAATGTATATGAGGTAAAAGAGTCAAATATGTGGTGACAGAAAGAAATCTAACTATGGGATGTGCACGCTAAATATAAATATAAATATAAATATAAATATAGATATGCCTAACTGTTAAAATGTACAGCTGACACTTTTTGGAGTTTGTTAACCAATGTCACCATAAAAAATTAATTTTAAAAAACTATATACAAGCAAGTAGGAAATAATAGTGTTGATGATAGAAGCTTGTTCATCCCTCCTGCGAACGAATCAAACTGTAATGGAAACATAGAGCAATCTGCAGGAAAGTTACCTGGGATCTAGATGAACAAGCCCTACAGCTAGGGAGAGAAATAAGAAATCACCCTGCAACAAAAGAGGTAGGACCGGGTGAGGACACGATACTGCCCTTTCGGAGTGGCTGAGTGGGACAAAGGCTACGGCAGCGGCAGCCTGCAGCTGCAGACCTCTCTTAAAGGAGCTGAGTCCTGAGCAGACTTTTGCAGTGACTGACCTACTTTCCTTGAGCACCAGAACCGAGTTGGCTGCATGGCGGGCACCAGGGTCTTACAGAGGGACATTGAGTTGTTGGAGCGAGGGCCTGAGGCAAGGATCTCACCCTGACAGAAGTGTCAGGGTATCCACGGTTCCTCTGTTGAACCCTGAGCCCTCCCCTCTCCCAGTGTGCTGACACAGCACCACCATAGCTGAGACGTCATCAAACTGGATAACAGAGGTCACTCGCCCAGAGGATTCCCTGAAACTCTGCCTCCCACAGCTCCCGGCCCCACCCAAGCCACATCCAGGTGTGTCTTCGGCAAATCAGGTGCTCTTTGCTGATCAGAGCCAAGACTTAACACTAGTGGCAGCTGGCTTCGGTTTCTGGTGTGGTTTCTTGAGGCACCTGTAAGCACAATCTGTGGATTCTTCGCTGAATCTTAACAGGTGGCACTGGAGGGGCACAGGCTGAGGCTACACTTGACCTGCAGCTAAAACCCTCTCAGGGCTGTGTCTCTGGACATCTACTACACAAAGCCATGCTAATAAGACCAGGTGACTTAGGAGCTTTGCTTAGTACATAGAAACAGAAACAGAAAGGCAGCCAAAGTGGGAAGACAAAGAAGCAGAAACCATATGAGAGAACAGAAGAGAGATCCAGGAATAATGGAGTCAAGCAACCTAACGGATGCAGATTCAAATCACTAGTTATAAAGATGCTCAATGGACTTAGGTGAAGTGTAGATGAATTCAGTGAGAACTTTAATAGAGGTAAAAAAAAAAACCATAAAATGGAAATGGAAATTACAAAAGGGAACCAGACAGAAATGAAGAATACATTATCTGAGATGAAGAGTATATTAGAGGAAATCTACAGAGTGGATAAAGAAGAGAATCGAACCACCAATATAGAGGATGAGGAAGCCAAGGACACTCGATCAGAATGGCAAGAAAAAAGAAGCCAAGACTATAATAATAATTTAAAGAGCCTATGGGGCAAAGTTAAATGTAAAAATATCCATGTCGTAGGGGTACCTGAAAGGGAACAAGACATTAAAGAGCTATTTGAAGAAATAATGATGGAAAACTTCCCTAACTTATGGAAGGAAATAGACATAAAATCCCAGGTAGCAAAGAATTCCCCCCAAAAAATGAACCCAAAGAGGCCCACACCAAGACACATCATAATTAAAATGCCAAAAGTTGAATACAAAGAAAGAATCTTAAAAGCAGCAAGAGAAAAGCAGTTAGTTACCTACAAGGGAGCACCCATAAGACTGGCAGCTGATTTCTCAAAAGAAACTTTGCAGGGTCAAAGGGCTTGGCACGGAATATTCAAAGTGTTGAAAACCCACGATCTATAAAAAAGAATACTTTATCCAGCAAAGCTATCATTAAGAATCGAAAGACAGATAAAGAGCTTCCCAGACAAAAATAAGCTAAATGAATTTATCAGCACCAAGCCAGTATTACAGGAAATGTTGGAGGCACTTCTTTAAGAAGAAAAAACATGTATCAAAATAGGAATAAAGAATGGTAATAACTACATTCCTATTAACAAGTACCTCAAATGGAAAAGAATTAAGTGCTCCAACCAAAAGATAGAGTTGCTGAATGGATAAGAAAACAAGACCCCTACATATGCCGCCTACAAGTGACTCATTTCAGATTAAAAGACACACAGAGAATAAATGGGAGATCCCAATGAAAACAAGGATTTTGCGGTTAATATCATTCTCTAAATTTCTCACATGGGGATTAATTTCTTCCCTTGGGGGCATTTGGCAATGTATGGAAACATTTTTTGATTGTTACTAATGGGGGAAGAATGCTACTGGCATTTAGTAAGTAGAGGCCAAGAATGTTGTGTTAAATAGCCCGCAAAACACAGGACACCCCCCACAATAAAGAATTATCCAGCCCCAAGTGTCAAAATATCTGAGCTTGAGAAATCCTGTTTTAAGGGAGGTGGAAAGTCCTGATCACAATGGTTCTGAAAGTTGCTATAGATAATCAATGTTTTACTACCTATCAGTGTTAGAGTATAAGTATTACGAGGGTAAGAATTGAGATGCACATTATTAGTTCATTCCTAGCTCCTTGTACAGTGCCTGAAATCTAGTAGGTTTTGAAAAAAATAATTGTCGAGACTCACAAATATAGAGAACAATCTGGTGATGGCCAGCGGGCAAGGGAGTTGGGGTCTGGGAGAATGGGTGAAGTGTTAAAGAAGTTCAAATTAGTAGTTGGTAGATGGTCACAGGGATGGGGAGCATGTCATAGGGAATGCAGTCAGCATTATTATGATCGCTAGATGTAGAGCCAGAGGGATGATAATTGGAGAAATCATTTCATAAACTCTGTAAATATCTAACCAATGTACTGTATACTTGAAAGTAATAATAAAATAAAAATTTTAAAACCTATATACACTCAATGCAGATAGAAACTCCTTTACAAGTAAAAGGACAGTTTGAAAGTAGAAATGCTTTAAAATACTATATTGATAGCACATTAAAAATGAGCATATTATTCAAAGTAAATGGACATATTGATGGATAAATGGACAGATGTTTTGGTATACTTTCAGAGAAAATTATTTTAATTGATGCTGTAAAACAGATGATAAAAGATTCAGAAAAGTACGGCTGACCTAAGGAAAAAAGAGGAAAAGCCACTTTTTAAAAACAACTAAATGCTTAGCTTCCAGAACAAGCAGTTCTCAACACAGGCACTGGATCTGTTTGTTTATGTCAATTATGTGGAATTCAGAATGCGTTTTTACTTAGAAGCAATTTCATAAAAGGTTGTTTAGATTCCCAAGCAAAAGCAGACTGTCTCTTAAAATCATAATGTATCTTGACGATTGCACTACACTAAGGGTCCTATTTCAACTGCAACTGAACACCATCATTACTTCTATAAGAAAATGTATCTGGTCTTCAACTTAGAAAACTGCTCCCACTATTACAGCCAAGAGAATAGCAGGCGAAGAGGGAGAGACATTGTAGCCCAGTTGTGGCTAAAGCAGCAAGAGATTCCTTAAGATACAAGAATTCAGCGTGGAAAAAAGAGGCAAAGTTTCCTGCATAGAGGAAGTTGCAAGGGATAGATGTTTCTGGGCATCTGTAGCTAGTTAATATCCACAGCTCCAGTTTTTTTGTTTTTGTTTTTGTTTTTGTTTTTGTTTTTGTTTTTGTTTTTGTTTTTGAAAGCTCAGAAGATCTCAGTTCACCTTCTCACACAGCAAAGATCAGCTCTTCAGTTCACCTAATCCATCCCCTCCCTATAATGTTACACTTGCTCATGGCACTTATTTAAGTTTCCTGTCCAGCACGGTCAGCAGAATTAAATGTTACAGAGAGCTACAGTAAGGTAAGGACTAGAAAGTCCTAAATTTACAGAAAGGAAGTACAATACTGAAGGGCTTCACGCCCAGCATGTATCTGTTTTCTCTGTGGAGTTGTAAATTCACTTCATCTGTTGAAAGTAGAGGGTAAGAGCTGGGATAGATGGATTAGCATGGGCAGAATAGGCCAACTGAAGTTAGAGGCCATTATTATTATCTATGATACGTCCCCGGGGTTGTATGACTTTCTTCGGCAGAGTTTAGTGGCTTGGGTGTCAAAGTGAAAAACCCATAGACATCTCAGTAGATTTCCATAAGAGAAGGTATTTCTTGGAAAATCATTCCCCAAAATGTCCAGATTGGAGAGAAATGGACAGCTATTTCTGAAAGGAAAAGAAGGATATACAAAGTTTTTCTTCACAAGCCACCTTCACTTGGTCTCTATGTGTCATTTTCAATTCAGAGTTCCCTTTATCATATTTTTAATCTTCCCAGGCAACTTGAACCAATACCTCACATAACATTACAGACTCATGGAAATAAAATTAAGTTATATATTTTTAATGAACTATTATATCAGGATGACATAGTCTAAAAGAATTTATTTGGATGAAAAATGCTTCTTTGGGGACTATTTAAATCTTTTGGCAGTTCCGTGTGACTAGCATTTTTGAGGAGAAACTGCTGAGCAAAAATGATCAAATGTTTCCTTTGGGATGTTTTCCAGAAAAAAAAAATGAATATGACAGAATTATTATGAATAAATAACTTGAAGAAAGGATGAATTACTGAAAGAATCTAGATAAAAATTATGATCAAATTGAATGACTCACTTAGAAAAAAAAATGAGCTCCAAATTATATATAGTCAATTTTAAATATTTTGTTTTCTTTTATATTTTTATATATTTTATACATGGAAAGAATAAATAAAATATTTATAAATTATAAGACATAGTAATATAATAAAATCAATGAAATCACTGCCTAAGCACTATAACACTATAAATAATTTCCTTCTACTTAAGTATTCTTTCCTAAGCAACACTCTTATCTCCCTACCAGAAATATTTACTATCCTAAATTTATGTGCATCGTTTTATTTTTTTATAGTTTTGTCAATTATGTGCACTTAAACACTATGTTAAGTTTCCTCATTTTCAGTACTAAAAAGTTGTGTGATCCACATATAAACTTTTAGAAGCTGATTTTTTTTTTCACTTAAGATTATGCTTCCAAGAATAATTCATGTTGTTGCTTGGAGATATATTTCATTCATTTTCACTGCTGTATAATATTCCATTTTATATACCTATAACATACCTTAATCCATTTTTCTATGAACGAACATTTGGAGGTTTAGAGGATTTTTTTTCATGTGTGTTTATATGCTGAAGTACATACAAAAGATTTTATTTAGGGTATTTACATGAAAGGAATTGTTAGCTCATGGAGTAAGCAAATGTGTAATTTTACAATATAAATGCAGAATTTTTTCAAGAATGGTCACAACAATTTACAATCCACCAACAATAAATGAGTCCCCATCTAATCTCATCCAGCACTTGGTATTGTCAGACTGCATTATTTTTACAAATAAAGTGGGGATAAATCGTGTTTCACATTAATAGACAAAATAACATGGATGAATCTCAAAAACATTATGTCAGTGAAAGAAGTCAAACACAAAATACTAAATACTATATGACTCCATTTATATAAATCTCTAGAAGAGTCAAAACTATAGTGACAGGGAACAGATCAGTTTTTGCCTGAGAATGAGAAAAGATCAACTGCAAAAAGACATTAGAAAACTTTTTAGGAAGATGAAACTGTTTTATATCTTGGTTGTAGTGGATATTACATGAATGAATGCAATTACCAAAATTCATCAGACTGTACATTTAAAATAAGTTAATTCTATTGTATGTAAAGTATACTTTGTATTAGTCAGCTCAGGCTGCCGCAACAAAATACCACAGACTGGGTGGCTCAAACAACAGAAATTTATTTTCTCACAGTCTGGAGACTAGAAGTATAAGATCATGCTGCCATCAGGATTGGTTTCTGGTGAAACCTCTTTTCCTAACTGGTAGAGGGGCAGGAAGGAGGGAGAGAAAGTGAGCCTCTGGCATTTCTTCCTCTCCTTATAATGGCAGCAGTCCTATCAGATTGGGGCCCCACTCTTATGACCTCATTTTACCTTAGTTATTTCTTTAAAGACCCTGTCTTCAAACACAGTCATAATGGGGATTAGTGTTTCAACATGAAGGACACAATTCAGTCCATAACATACCTCAATAAGAAGCTATAATACATAGATAGATAGAGATAGATAGATAGATGATGATGATGATGATAGATAGATAGATAGATAGATAGATAGATAGATAGATAGATAGATAGATAGATAATAGATAGATGATGATAGATAGATAGATAGATAGATAGATAGATAGATAGATAGATAGATAGATAGATAGATAGATAGATAGATATAGATGATAGATAGATAGGTAGATAGATAGATAGATAGATAGATAGATAGATAGATAGATAGATAGATAGATAGATAGATGATAGATAGATAGATAGAAAGATAGATAGATGATACATACATACATACATACATACATACATACATACATACATAGATGATAGGTAGATTTTTTTAAATTATATTTCATTTTAGTCACAATTTCTATTTCCCTGATTACTAATGAGAGTAACTGTAATGGACATTATTGGTGCCCTGCTCAGATCTCCTATATTGGACCAGTACATTTTCCCCCTAGATGCAGCTAGATTGGCTGCTAATGATTCACAGCTTCACTCTTCTTTGGAGAAATGCCCTTGGCCAGTGGGAGTCATCTCACCTGAAAAAGCCTGGGATAGCCCACAGCCAATGACTGGCTGTGCAATGCAAAGTGAGACAAATTTGTGGTGCCATCCACACTCCAAAGTTCTCCCATGGGATCAGGTTGAAATTACATCTCTGTTTAGCTCCTTCCCTTGCTTTATCCTACTTCCCTCACTTTCTTACAGGTTTCTTCTTAGAGGACCTCCTTGAAGAATTCATCCCTCAGGCTTCTAGAGAACCAAACCTAAAACAGTGTCCATTTGTCCATTGTATTTCTTTTTCTTTATAAAATGCTAACTAATGTCTTTTGCCCATTTTCCTAATAAGTTGTTGTCTTTTCTTACTAACTGAGGAGTTCTTCATATATTTTGGATACTAAATCTTTGCCAGTTCTATGCATTGCAGATATCTTTTACTAAATCTGTAGCTTATTTTTCACTTGCTTTTAAGCTGTCATTTGATAAACATAAGTTCTTAATTTTAATGCAGGCAAATTTATCAATATTGTTTTCACCATTGTAATTTCTTATCTTATTTAAGAAATCCTTCCATACCCCTAAGACTGAAATATATTCTCCTATATTTTCTATGAAAGGTCTTTAATTTTTCCTTTTCACATTTCCCAATTTTATCTATCTGGATTTGAATTCTGTGTATGATATGGAGTAGAGACAAAATTTTATTTTTTCTACATATTCATAAATATAATAATAACCATTTAATAATCTCTGAAATAAATTTCTAGAATTGACCAAAACGGTGACAGAGGAGGCTCCTGAGTCCTCCACTTGCCATGGATGCACCAAATGTACAGCTGCACATGGGGAGACCCAGAAACTAGCTGAGTGATACCTATAAATGAATTAAAAAATACCCACATTGAAATGAGTAGGGAAGACTGAGACATACTTTTGCCATAAACCCCATCCCCAGCACAGCACTGTACAATCGACAAAGAATCCTCAATTTCTGGCTTCTCCCTGAATAGTGAAGGATTTTGGCCTCACATCTAGTGTCCCAACTTTTAAGAATCTGACCAGAGGGACGGGTTCCCAAAATATCTTGCCCCAAAAGCCAACAGGGCTTGTGTCCATGAGACCCACAAGACTATAGCAAACAAAGAAGCAAGTCTCAGTGGGTGCACAGCACTCACCATGGCTTTTTACAGAGGGAATAGGCAAAATCATCCATCTCCTAGTCTTTCTCTAAAAGGCTGAATACTTTATCTGCATTCTTCAAAAGCTGCTGCCTGAATGTCAGGACTCTCATTTAACAGGCACTAGGGGCTGACTGCAATCCTTCCCAAAGACTGGGAAAGCCAGAGGACTCTTCTCCTGCATACTCCTTCCAATCTACTCCAAGTCAACAATATCCTCCTGAAAGGAGGTAATGCACATGTCTGTACTCCAGCTTTTATGGATGCTGCCTGAGGGACAGGTCTCCAGGTCATTTGGCTCTGATAGCCAAAGGAGCTTTCATTCAAGAGTCCCACAGGAATGAAACAAACAACAACAAAACAGTTTTTAATGAATACATACAAGCGTAAGATTTTTATATTTCCCTGATCAATTGAGCCTCTTATCATTTTGTGTTGATGTATTAGTTTATTGTGATTATTAATATAAATTAATATTTCTTTATCTTATATTTTTATTTCTATGTGACTCGCTTTTATTTCTTTTATGTCCTTTAATACTTTTCAGGATTGATCGAGTCTATTCAGGTGATTTTTTATTACATTTTATCTGACACGGAATTTATGTACTTTATTTTTTATTCTTTTAGTAGTTGCCCTTGAATTTTAAGCATTGCTACTGCTTAACTTGCAAAATGTAATGATAAATAATATCTTAATCTATCTCCTGAACACTTCAATGTTGATTAACACCTTTCAGCATTATGTGCTATTTTCCACATGTTTAATAATGTCAAAATTATTGTTTTATGACATAATTTTTATTTGTACTCTTATACTTATGTATGATTTTATTTGTTCACCATTCCTTCTTTTTTTAGGATTTTAATAATTTTTTTTAATTTTTAACTTACAGTTAGCATAGAATATTATATTAGTTGCACATGTACAACACAGTAATTAGATATTTATTTAACTTGCAAAGTGACACCTTGATAAATCTAATACCCAACTGAAACCGTATAGTTATTACAATATTATTGACTATATTCTTTATGCTATACTTTATATCCCCATGACTATTTTCTAACTACTAATTTGTACTTCTTAATCCTTTCCCCTTTTTCACACATGCCCCCCCAAAATTTTCCTCCTATCTGGCAACTATCAAAATGTCCTCTTTACCTGTGAGTTTGTTTCTATTGTGTTTGTTTGTTTGTTTTTGTTCTTTAGGTTCCACATGTAAGTGAAATCATATGGCATTTGTCTTTCTCTGTCAGACTTACTCCATTCAGAACAATACCATCTAGGTTCATCTATGTTATTACAGATGGCAAAATATCATTTTTTATGGCTGAGTAATATTCCATTGTATGTATGTACCACATCCTCATTATCCGTGCATTCATTGATGGACAACCACGTATCCTCCATATTTTGACTATTGCAAATAGTGTTGAAATATGAACATATGAACATATGAATTCCCATGTCCCTTCAAAGCAGTGTTTGGCTTTTGTCAGAAATATACCCAGAAGCAGAATAACTGCTCCTTATTTGTCTCTTGTTGTAAAGACTATATGGGAGTTGGGAGAAACATGGTGGATTGATAGGTATCCCCAGATCTCTTCCCTTGAAACAACATTAAGCTGAACATGTAAAACTCAACAAAAAAATACCCAAACTGCACACCAGCACGTCTGAGTTTGGGATCTGCGCATAAGAGCTACCACAGGTCAGAATCCTGGGTGTCGGGCGGTGGACTGAGAGAAATAAAGAAGCTGTTTCTTGCAGCTGCCAGAGCTCCCTGTAGGAGAAGGTGGAGGGAAGAAAGTAGGTGAGTTCCCTGAACAGCCATGCCTGGGAGTTCTGTGAGCTCCACGCAGCCAGCGGCAGGGACCAGTCATCAGGACAGAAAGCAGATAAGTAGGACGGCAGAGAAACAACAGTTGATTTTTACCAGCCATGGTTGCAAAACTGAGGCTGAGCCGAACTCCCAACCCCCAACCCAGAGGGCCTCTCCCCCATACCCTCCGAGACCGATCACCACGGAGCCCTGGGAGAATTAGAGCAAACTCTACCGAAACTGTTGCTAACACTGACAGAGAATGAAATTGAGGGTAGCAAGCGTGATTAAATATCTACTAGAAAGTAAAAAAGTATTATTAAAGCTTTATATAAAGCAGGGATCCAAGGCTTAGACGCTACCTACTGGAAACCAAAAGAAAAGTGGCTTCTTTGCAGCAGACTAAAGAGATACCTTTATATAATAAATCTTCTTTCTGGAAAAACAACAGAATACACTTCAATTAATGCGCATTATAATAAACCAATAAACATCAAGAAATAAACCATTAAACATCATGAAAAACCAAAATGACAAGGTTTCTCAGAAAGAAAGAGAAAAATTTCCAGAAAATAATCTTACAGAAATAGAAATATGTATCTTAAATGACAGAGAATTCAGGACGGTACTTCTGAAAAAACTCGGTGAAATCCAAAACAACTCAAATCAACAATTTCTGGAATTGAAAAAACAACTAGATGAGCAGAGTAAGGAGATTGAACCTCTCGAAAAGAACAGAATAGATCTTTAGAAACATGGCAGAGTGAGAGACATCCCACATCTCTCCTCTTGAAACGACAATAATCTGAACATGTAAAACTCAACAACAAAAAAAAAAACCCAAAGTGCAAAGCAGCACGTCTGAGCATGGGATCTGCAGAGCTACCACAGGTTAGAACCCCAGGTGTCAAGTGGTGGACTGGGAGAAATAAAGAAACTGCTTCTTGCAGCTGCCAGAGCTCCCTGCAGGATGAGGGGGAGCGGAGGAGCAGCAAGCTCCTGCGGCAAGTTCCCTGAACAGCTGTGCCTGGAAAAGATGTGAGCTCCCTGTGGCCGGCTGGCTTAGGGCCCAGCCATCAGGGCAGAAAGCAGAGAATTGGGCAGCAGAGAAACAACAGTTGATTTTTACCAACCATGTTTGCAAAACCGAGGCTGAGCCACAGCTCCAAACCCCAACCCAGAGGACCCCTCCCCTATATCCTCCAGACGGAACACTGCAGAGTCCCAGGGGAATCTGAGCAAATGCTACCAAAATTGTTGCTAACACTATCAGGAACTGAAACTGAGGGTACCAAGCATGATTAAATATCTATAAGAAAATAAAAGACATTTTTAAAGCTTTATATAAAGCAGGGATCCGCGAGGCTTAAACTCCACCTACTGGAAACCAAAAGAAAAGTGCCTTCTTTGCAGCAGGCTAAAGAGAGACCTTTATATAATAAATCTTTCTGGAAAAAAAGCAGAATACATTTCCATTAATGCCCAGGCAGAGAAATAGTCCATTAAACACTATGAACAATCAAGACAGCAAAGCATCACAGAAAGAAAGAGAAAAATCTCCAAAAAATAAACTTACAGACATAGAAATATGCAACTTAAATGACAGAGAATTCAGGATGTTATTTCTATAAAAAAACCTCAGTGATTTCTGAAACAAGCCATATCAATTTCAGTAATTGAAAAAACAACTAGATCAGCAGAATAAGTTCTTTAGCAAGGAGACTGAACCCTCAAAAAGAACAGAATAGATCTTCTGGAGATAAAAAACATACACATACACTACAAGAGTTGAAAAATGAAATAGCAAGCTTGGGAAATAGAGTCAACCAAATAGAGGAAAGGATCGGTGATACTGAAGACAGAAATCTAGAAATAGAAGGAAGAAGAAAGAAACTGAGGAATAAAAAATAATGAAAGAGAAATTCAAGAACTAGCTGATACCATCAGGAGAAAAAACATAAGAATAATGGGCATTATCAAGGCGAGGAAAAGGAACAAGGATTAGAAAGCATTTTCACACAAATAGTGGATGAGAATTTCCCAAATCTAAGGAATGAGCTGGAGCTTGGTATTCAAGAAGTCAAGAAAACAACCAATTATCTCAACTCAAAAAGGCTTTCACCGAGACACATTGTATTAAAATTATCAAAAATCAATGACAAAGACATTCTCAAGGCATCCAGGGAGAAAAAAAAAACAGTAATTTAAAAAGGTAAATCCATTAGATTATCCTCGGACTTCTCAGCACAAACTTTACAAGCCAGAAGGGAATGGAATCAAATATTTTGACTATTAACTGAAAAGAAATACCAGCCTAGAATAATATATCCAGGTAAGTTCTCCTTTGGATATGAAGGAGAAATTAAGATTTTTCCAGACATACAAAAATTGAGAGAATACTCCACTACGAGACCTGCACTACAGGAAATACTGAAAGGGGTCAGTTCACCTAAAACGAAATGAGGAAAAAAATACATAATTAGAGGTTAAGTGACTATCAGGCAAATAGAAGCAGAGGAATGCAACCCTACTAAGAGCAAGGCATTATATGCTTAAATAATAAGAAGAGAATTGTTAAAACAAGATAGTAATGAACGTTCGGCATACATAGGGAAAAATAGAGACAACAATGACTGAAAAGGGGAGGATTCAAAGATCCAGATTCACAAAGGAGAATGGAGATAAGGCACACCCAGAAGAAAAATGGATGACTCTAAATGGATAAACTATCTTTTAGATATTCATAATTATAACCACAAGCCAAAGATTTAGAACTGAAGTATATAACATAAAACAAGAAAGACCAGAGGCAAAACACACAAAAGCCAACCAAAATAAAGAACACAGAAACACAAGGACAAAGAAGCAATGGAAACACCGAGCTACCAGAAAGCAAAAGATAAAATGGCTATAAGAAGACTTCATATTTCAATAATCACCCTAAACATAAATGAATTAAACTTACCAATAAAAAGGCACAGAGTTGCAAAATGGATCAAAAAACAAAACACAAACTTATGCTGCCTCCAGGAGACACATGTCAGTTTCAAAGACAAATATAGACTCAAAGTGAAAGGGTGGAAAATGATATTTCAGGTAAGTGGCATTCAGAGAAAAGCAGGAGTAGCAGTACTAATATCGGACGAAATAGTTTTCAGAATAAAAAAGGTAAAGAAAGATACTGACAGACACTTCATAATGATAAAGAAAGTCATACACCAAGAGACATAGCACTTATTAATATCTGTGCTCCCAATCAGAAAGCCTCGAAATATGTAAAGAAATTACTCACAGAACTAAAGGGAGAAGCAAACCAGAATACTATTATAGTAGGGGACCTAAATACCCCACTGTTGGATATGGACAGATCATCTAAACAGAAAATCAATTAGGAAATAACATCCTTAAATGACACATTACACCAACTGGACATAATCGACATATACGGAGCCTTCCATCCCAAAACAGCTGCTTATACATTCTTCTCAAGTACACATGGAACATTTTCAAGAATCGACCACATACTGGAACACACAGATAGCCTCAACAAATATAAGAGAGATGAAATCATACCAACAATGTTCTCTGATCATAATGCTTTGAAACTAGAAATCAACTTCAAAATGAAAGCAGGAAAAACGACAAATACATGGAGATTAAACAAGATGCTACTGAAGAATAACTGGGTCAGAGAAGAAATAAAAAAAGACATCAAAGGATACATAAAAATGAATGATAATGATAGTACAACATATCAGAACTTTTGGGACACAGCAAAAGTGGTCATAAGAGGAAAGTTCATATCATTACAAGCCTATCTCCAAAAACAAGAATGAGTCGAAATAAACAAACTAACGCTTCATCTTAAAAACTAGAAAAGAAGAACAAATGAAACCTAAGTCAGCAGAAGGAAAGAAATAATCAAAATTACAGCAGAAATAAAGGAAATTGAAAAAAAATAGAAAATATAAATACGACAAAAAGCTGGTTCTTTGAGAAGGTTAATAAATTTGACAAGCCACTGGTTAGACTCACTAAAGAAAAAAGAGACAGGACACAAATAGTCAAAATCAGGGATGAAAGAAGGGAAATTATGACTAATATCGCAGAAATACAAAGGATCATGCAAGAGTACTATGAAAAGTATATAACACCAAATTTAATAACCTAAAAGAAATGGACCAGTACTTAGAAAGATATAACCTTCCAAGACTGAATCAAGAAGAACTTGAAAATCAAAATAGACCAATCACCAATATGGAAATTGAAACAATCATCAAAAACCTACCAAAAAGTAAAGATAGCTTCACCAGTGAATTCTACTGAATATTCAAAGAAGATATAATACCTATTCTCCTCAAACTCTTCCAAAACATTGAAGAGGAGGCAATACTTCCCAACTCATTTTATGAGGCCAATATTATTCTGATACCAAAACCTGGTAAAGATAACACAAAAAAGAAAACTACAGACCAATATATCTCATGAGCAAAAATGTAAAACTCCTAAATAAGATACTAGAGAACCAAATACAGCAACATAGTAAAAAGATTATATATCATAATCAGATGGGCTTCATCTCAGAGGAACAGAGATGGTTCAACATACGCAAATCAATTAATATGATACCCTATATAAACAAATTAAAAAGGAAGAATCATGTGATCATATCAATAGATGCAGAAAAAGCCTTCGAAAAGATACAGCATCCATTTATGATCAAAACACTTCACAAAATCAGTATAGAAAGAAAGTACCTTAACATAATAAAGGCCATCTATGACAAACCCTCAGCCAACATTATACTTAATGTTGAAAAACAAAAAACCTTCCCTCTAAGATCAGAAACAAGACAAGGCTGTCCACTATTGCTACTGTTATTCAATATAACATTGGAGGTCCTAGCAGGTGCAGTTTGGCAAGAGAATGATATAAAGGGCATCCAAATAGGAAATGAAGAAGTCAAACTGTCACTATTTGCAGATGATGTGATTCTCTCTACATAAAACCCTAAAGACTCCACAAAAACACTACTTGAAACAATAAGAAAATACAGTAAAGTCTCTGGATACAAAATCAACGTTCAAAAATCCATAGCGGTCCTATATCTAATAATGAAGTGTCAGAAAAAGAAGTGGAAAAAATAACTCCTTTCGCAATTGCAACAAAAAGAATAAAATACCTAGGTATAAATTTAACAAAACATGTGAAGCACCTTAATAATGAAAACTACAACACTCTATTAAAGGATATTGAAGAAAATACAAAGAAATGGAAAGATATTCTGTGTTCTTGGATTGGAAGGATCAACATAGTTAAAATACCCATACTACGTAAAGCATTATACATATTTAATGCAATCTCTATCAAAATTCCATCACCATTTTTTAAAGAAATAGAACATAAAATCATTAGATTTGTATGGAAGCATAAAAGACCTCCAATTGTCAAAGCCATCCTGAGAAAAAAAGAACTAGTCTGGAGACATCACTCTGCCCAACTTCAAATTATAATAAAAAGAAACAGTAATCAAAACAGCATGGTATTGGCAACAAAACAGACACGCAGACCAGTGGAACAGTATCAAGAATCCAGAAGTAAACCTATATTTATATGGGCAAATAATTTCGACAAAAAAGCCAAAAACATATAGTTGAGAAAGAAAAGCCTCTTCAGTAAATGCTGGGAAAACTGGAAAGCCACCTGCGAAAGAATGAAACTAGACTGTTGTCTATCACCACACACCAAAATTAACTTAAAATGGATTAAGGACCTGAATATAAGACCAGAATCAATAGAATGCATAGAAGAAAACATAGGAACTAAACTCAAGGACCTTGGACTTAATGGGGACTTTATGAACTTGACCTCAAAGGCAAGGAAAGTAAAAGCAAAAATAAATGAATGGGACTTCATCAAACTAAAAAGCTCTGCTCAGCAGAAGAAATCATCAACAAAGTAAAGATACAACATCTGAATGGGAAAATATATTCGCAAGCGATGCCTCCGATAAGGACCTAATATCCAAAATATACAAAGTACTCATACGACTCATTAACAACAAAAAAAAACAATTGATCCAATCATAAAATTGGCAGGGGACCTGAACAGGCACTTCTCCCTAGAGGACATACAAATGGCCAACAAGTATACGAAAAGATGCTCAACATCGCTAGCTATTAGGGAAATGCAAATCAAAAGCACAATGAGATGACATCTCACACTTGTTAAAATAGCTATAATCAACAGGATAAGTAATAACAAATGTTGGAGAGGATGCGGAGAAAAAGGAACCCTCATACACTGCTGGTGGGACTGCAAATTGGTACAGCCACTATGGAAAACAGTATGGAGGTTCCTCAAAAAACTAAAAATTGATCTACCATATGATCCAGCAATCCCTCTACTGGATATTTACCCCAAAGACTTGAAAACCCATATCAAAAAAGATATTTGCACACCAATGTTCATAGCAGCATTATTCACAGTGGCCAGGATATGGAAGTAACCGAAGTGTCCTACAATAGATGATTGGCTAAAGAAGCAGTGGTACATATATACAATGGAATATTACTCAGCCATAAGAAGAGATGAAATACTGCCATTTGCGACAACCTGGATGGACCTTGAGATAATCATGTTAAGCGAAATAAGCCAGAGGAAAAAAAAATTGAAAATCATATGATATCACTTTATACATGGGATATAAACCTATAAGCAACAAATGAACAGAACAAACAAACAGAGACCTATGGACATTGACTATAGACTAGAGGTTACCAGATGGTACGGTTTGTGGGAGTGGGGAGGTAGACACGGCACAGGGGTTAAATATGTGGTGACAGAAAGAAATCTAACTATGGGAGGTGGGCACACAGTGTAAATATATATGCCTTACTGTTAAAGTGTACAGCTGAAACTTATTGAATTTCATTAACCAATGTCACTGTAACAAAATTAATTATTTAATTAAAAAAATTTTTTTCAAAAAAATCTATGTTGTTTTAAAGTCTTTTTTGTCTGGTATAATATTGCTGTCCCTACTTTTTGTTTGTTTCCATTTTCATGAAACATCTTTTTTCATACCTTTACTTTCAGTCTGTGTGTATCTTTCAATCTGAAGAGTCTCTTGTGGACAGCATGCATTAGGGTCTCGTTTTATCATCCATTCAGCCACCCTATCATTTGATTGGGGCACTTAATCCATTTACATGTAAAGTAACTGTTGATAGATATACAGTTGTTGCCATTTTATTATTCATATTTTTGATATATTTTTTCCCTTTTTATTCTTAAAGAAGTCCCTTCAACATTTTCTATAATACTGGCTTGGTGGTGATAAACTCCTTTAGCTTTTCCTTGTCTGGGAAGCTCTTTATCTGTCCTTTGATTCTAAATGATAGCTTTGCTAGGTACAGTAGTCTTGGTTGTAGGTTCTTGCTTCTCATCATTTTGAATATTTCCTGCCAATCCCTCCTGCCTGCGATGTTTCTGTGGAAAAATCAGCTGACGGTCTTATGGGAGCTCCCTTGTAGGTAACTAACTGCTTTCCTCTTGTAGCTTTTAAGATTCTCTCTTTGTCTTTAAGCTTTGGCATTTTAATTTTGATGTGTCTTGGTGAGGCCTCTTTGGGTTCCTCTTGTTTGGGACTTTCTAAGCTTCCTAGGTTTGTATATCTATTTCCTTTACCAGGTTAGGGAAGTTCTCCATTGTTATTTCTTGAAATAGGTTTTCAATTTCTTTCTCTCTGTGTTTTATTTCTGGTACCCCTATGAAACAAATTTTGGTATGTTTGATGTTATCCCACAGGCCCCTTAAACTATCCTCATTTTTTTTTTTAATTTTTTTGTTGTTATTCTGATTAGGTGTTTTCTGTTACCTTATCTTCTAAATTGCTGATTCAATCCTCTGTTTCATCTAATCTGTTGATTCCCTCTAATGCATTCTCCATTTCAGTTATTGTATAGGGGGTGGGGGAGTCTTAAATTAATTTATCACCATTTAACTGCTGCACTTTATACTTTTTAAATGACTTGTATTACATTTTTCTTTCTATTTTGACTTATTTTTCTATGTATCTTTATTCCTTACCAGACTCTCTTTCTGAGAGTTGCAATGAGTATTTATGTCTTTGTATCCTTGCTTAACATAATGTGTTGTTTATACCAAATGCTCAAAAAAAACTGTTGTTAAATAAATGAATTTATATAATCTTCATTAATAAAATTTTAACTTCTATTTTTTAACTTTATAAAAGTTTTACTTATATAAAACATGAAAGTATCATAAACTTTTTATGTTTACATGTCTTATGTAACCATAAACTAAAAGTACTTTATAAATTAAATAATAACTGAACTACTAAATAATTAAAGTCCAATTAATAACATTAATTTAATTTTGTTAAATTAAATTTTCATCTTAAACATAAGTATGTTATTAGTTGTTAAACTAAATTTTCATCTTTATTTAAGATGAAAATTTAATTTAACAAAATTAAATTTTCATCTTAAACATAATTATGGCACTGAATTCTTTGGCACAAATGTGTTTCTTTGTTGTTGTTCCCACTTTTTTTTTTTTGGCACACCAATATTTCAATGCACCTGTGATGACTAAATCCTCCCACTTCTCTATCCAAAGCCCTGGGATGTCTTTATTGTACACTGGTGATGTCATTTGGCTTCAACTGGGGCAAAGACGTAAGGATCATTTACTTTCTCCAACTGCATCTGATTGCCTAAGGAATGCTAATAAAGCAACCCACTGGTACTATTTGATGCTATCTAGTCACTGAAGCCAACACAAATTCTGAAATCTTATGGCTATTCTCAGTTTAAAAGTAAATGTTCAGGTCATCCAAAATACACTGAATTTTTTTAGATTATCATCTAGATGAAGACAAAACTTTTTCAGTTCTCATAGACCTCATTTGGCCAACGAAATGCATTACTTCTGAACAACAGCTTTAAATGACATGACATGGCTTTCCATATTCTTCTTTTCTTCTGCCCTGCCAATCAAAATGTTTCAGATAGATGCTATAACAATTGCTTGGGTCTTAGAGTGAAGTAGAGCTATAGCTGACCCATAATGTAGATGTAGTGTGAATGAGAAATAATCTTTTGTTGTTGTCAAAATAGTCTAAAATAAAAGACATGGATCTTGTAAAATAAGTCTGTAGATCTCATTTTTAAAAATACTAGCAAAAAAAAAAAAAGCTTTCACACTAGCATGTTTTAAAAGCCTTGGACAATCTGCCCCAATCAATATTTCCCAAATATCAAATACTCCTTCGTCACTCCCCTGAACAAGTCCTATATTTTCTACCATGGAGCTTTTGCTCATGGAATTGCTTCTGCCTAGACATTCCTTTCCTCCCTCTTTACCTCTGCTCTCTATATTTGCTCAAAGAATTCTTCTGTCTCCCTAGTGGAATAACTGCTGCACTTTATACTTTTTAAATGACATGTATTACATCTTGCTTTCTGGTTTTACTTATTTTTATATGTATCTTTATTCCTTACCAGATTTTCTTTCTGAGAGCTGCAATGAGTATTTTATGTTCTTATATCCTTGCTTAACATAATGTGTTGTTTATATTAAATGCTAAAAAAAAAAACAGTTGTCGAATAAATGAGTTTATTTAATCTTCATTAATAAAAGTTTAACAGGAACATTAAGATTGGTGAAGATGACAAATACAGATCATGCAACTTTCTTTGTAATGCAGCTGCAAAACTGCTGTCCTACAAAGACTGATTATGTTTTTTAAACAGTTGTAAAACATTAGTTATGCAAATGCCACAAAGGCAAAACTAATTTGTCTAGTACTTAGTTAAAATTCTACACAACATGAGGCAAGAAAAGAATTATTCTAAAAGCTCATTCTTATGAATTAATTAGTTAGTTCTTTCTACCTATAGAACAAAATTAATCTATAAATTAATATTACTGGAAAAGTTTTACAAAATGTAAACATTTTCAAAACTAGAAATGTTTGTTATAAATTTCATAAGGTGATTCAAAAAATGGAAGTGGTTCAGACAAATTGAAGAAGACAAAACCAGAGGATAGAAGAGGCATTAGAGTCCAGAGCCTTCAACTCTTTTCCCTCCCAGTCTTGCTTCAGAACACTTGTCTGGTCTATATTCAATGTTTCTCTAGACCCTGACTTCTGACTGTCTTGACCTTAGTTAGTGACCAACCTGCCCTCCAATGTCCTTCCCCTGTTCACTGTTAGCTTCATTAGAGTTGGAAGAGCCTGAATAGAAAGCTCAGTCTTGCACTACATTTCCTAAAACACCTCACTGAAGCTAGCTGACACTCTGCTTCACAGTGTTCACCTCCATAGTCACAGCAGAGGACTAATGCATCAACCCCCATGGGTCTCTGTAGATTGGAAAGAAGAGATCCAAAATATTCATATTCTGAGGAAGGCCTGGAGTGTAAACTGGGAGCAAAGGGAAGAAGACAGAGTAGTTATAGGCAAAGAACCATCATGTACAAAGGTACAGAGCATTGTTATATTTAGGAAGCCATTGCATGCATATTTAGTGTGACTAGGGCATATATGCAGGTTGAGGAGTGATGAAAGATAAGACTTGGAAATACCATGATTACATTTTTGTTTTGGTAAGATCATTGTGGAATAAGAAGAAGTCAGATAGCTACCAGGGAGATCAATAAGGAGGGGATTTGCAGTCATATGGATGAGAAGTGATGAGGGAAACCTAAGACAGCAGCAGTGGGGACAGAAAGAAGTGAACAGACCTAAGAAATTTATGAAGATACAATTGAAGAATTAATAATTGTGTGTGGAGGGGGAGAGATACCATGTAAAAACCAGGATAAATGGTGAAATGGACCAAAGCTAGCATGTAATAAGGCACTAGGTTCTGGACATGACATGGGAATAATTTTTCTGTTAGTCAAATCCGATAGCATTTCAAGTTGAATTTACTTCCCTGCCCTAAATAATGGATCCAGGACATTTGGTATTTGATCCAAGTCCCAAACACTCTAACAGCTCCATTGACCAATTATTTCAACTTCTGGCTCTTGATCCATCTCTAATCTAGGTGTCTGATGCAGAGACCTTGCCTGTGTTTCTGACCAGTTGATTTCCCTGGCCCTTTCTCTACCTCAGTTTGGGGAACAGAAGATACTGATTTGTTTAAGTCAACCAAGGCCACCACTGGAACTTGGAATGAAGTCATCTCTCCCCAACATATTTGGGCTATAACAGAGGAAGTTACAGTTAGAAGAAGGGGAGAAGAGTAATGTATCTCTTGTGAATATTCTCTTACCTGCCTATGAAAATTCTACCCGTTCTTCAGGTTAAGACTCAAATGCTACCCCTTTAAGGAAGTTTTCCCAGACTCTACAACCATACTACCCCTCCCCCCAAACTTGAAGTGATTCTCCCCCTTTTATATTTTTAAAAATATTTTCTAACTTATCCTTGGATAGTTACATAGTCTGTATTGTATAATTGTCATTGGACTGTATGTTTTTTGTGTCTTACTAAATTATAAATCCCTTAAAATTGAGAACCGTGTCTTTCTAATATTTTATTTATTCATTCAAAGATATTTGAATGAATAAATGAAAAAATCTCTCTTTACTCTCCAGTGCTTTACACATAACATTATCTTTCATCAGTAAATCTTTCCAGAGTTATTAAAAGGCTACTTTTGATAGTCATGACTGTTATCTCTTTCTTCTAGCCTAAGAACAAAAGTGCAAATAGACAGCAAAAAGAGTCAGGGAGAGAATAGAAATATTAAAAAGAAGAGTTTGGAAGAACAGGCTTAGACTCGATTGATATTCTTCTTTCTTTCACATTACTTTTTCTAATTTTTTAAAGTAATTTCTTTGAATTGCTTAAAAAACTCAAATGCTTCAGGATTTTTAAAGCCCAATTTAAGGCAAACAGTTTTTCTTTACCCTGTCAAATTTCTTCTCTATAAATATATTACATATATTCACTTATTTTTCTTCCCATCAATATAAGTATAAGTAAAATTATTTAAAACGATGGTCGGTAACAGTTTGCCAATATGTGACATATATTTGAAGCACTGTCATAATGGAATCTCTAAGTAATTAAAATTATTTCATGACTAATTAACAACAGTTTAAAACCCCATAAAGCATTCCAGCTTAAGCATTTCTATTCATACTCCATCTGCCAAATATTAAGTAGAACATACAAAAATAGGAGAGGGGAAGCCAATTCCAATTATATCCACCTTTTTTTACTTATTGAGGGCAATGGCTTAGCCCAGATTACTTCTCTTGATTAATAACATTTAATATATAAAAATGACTATAAACATGCATTATGAATGCAAAAGAAATACAGTATTTTCTATTAAAAACAAAGTGGAACTATCTTGACTTTTATATTTATATAAACAAACAAAAAAATCTGTCTGAATAGTCAGAAAATTGCCAAAGACACACTTAACTACTTTTAAGCAGGCCTTCAGAACAGATCCACCAATATACATGTCTTGTAGTCCAGATGGAATGATAAAATTTTCCAGCCCATTTTGGCATTTATTTAAATGTTTAGCCATCTAGATACAAACTTCATCCAACAAATGAGAATGACTGTTCTAAAAATAAGTGACTGAAGCCATCATTTTACTTGTAGAAGTAACAACTAAATTCTTCATGTACTAAATCATACTGTGCTAATACTATTTCTGTTTTAAAATTTGAAGATTTTTCAGTCATTCAACAAACATTAATTGGGCTCTTGTCCTGCAAAAGCCACTGTGCTAAATGCTGCAAGTATAGAAAGATGAATAAGATAGGCACTTCCCTTCTTGGATAAAATGTCTTGGTAAGAGATAGAATTTAATTGTGAACAACTATAATGCAATGCAGAAAAATTGTACAAGAGAAGAGAAGAATTATTGGAGTAAGGATTTAAAACTAATGCTATCATGCTAAACAGAATGAGTGGTGTCATTTATAGTTGGAGAAATTAAGGAAAATTTTCTGATGGAATTAATATTTGACATAGAATGTGAAGGTTGGTTAGGATTTCAAGAAGCATCAGTATGAGGGAAAAAGGAATTAAGACAGGAAACATACAGTATAAATGTGAGATGCATGATTTTTTGCAGTGCTGCTTACAACACGTAGCTGACACTGTTGGCATCCAATCCATATCCCTTTGGAATTAACTTTTCTACACACTACCCTCAAACACAGACATGGGAGTTGGTTGATAAGTTTCTCAGCTTCCTCACCTCTCAAATAGGATCCCTCTCCTAGAAGTCCTCAGCAAACTTGATCCCCAATTACCCACATGAACACACTCTGCATTGTCTATTTTCTCTTCCCTGTCTCACTTTTCTATGTCCCTAGTAATGCTTCCTGACATTATGTCTCAAATAAATTCTCCACTCACACTTACTCATAAGATATGCTTTTGATGAAGTTCAAACTAAAACACAATGACTCAGCCAAGTTGGGGTGTTATCGATGACTGACAGAATGATCTATTTTTTACAAGTCCCTGAAATACAGCAATATTTTCCCAAACGGGAATCACTAGGCTATCTTTGACCACTGATTTCCCCTTCTTGGATAGTTACAATACACATTAAGGTAAAAATGGCACTGAAAAGTCCAGGAGCCAAACAGAAACCCATTTAACATTGTTTAAGTGTTAAACAAATCTATATGACACTCCTGTGCATATATTGGGTTAAGTAAAATACATTATAAAATTATTAATTAAGATCACTTGTTTCTTTTTACCTTTAAATATGCTTTACTTTATAAAGCAGTGTTAGGTTCACAGCAAAATCAAACAGAAAGTAAAGAAAGTTCTCCTACAACCCCTACTCCCCAACATGCATAGCAGACAGAAATAAAAATAGCAGTAATCAATAATTACTTTAAGTGTAAATGGATTAAGCTCTCCAATCAAAAGGCATAGAGTGGCTGAATAAATTTTTTTAAAAGCAAGATGCAGTGATATACTGTCTACAAGAAACTTGCTTGAGATTTAAAGAGACATGTAGGCTGAAAGTAAGGGAATAGAAAAAATATTCCATGCAAATGGTAACCAAAATAGAGCAGGGTGAGTCTATTTATATCAGACAGAATACAACTTAAATAAAAATGTCTTTTTTAAAAAAAAGGAGGTCATTATATAATAATAAAAGGGTCAATTCAACAGAAAGATATAACAATCATAGATATGCACACATCCAACATTAGAGCACCTAAATATATAAAGCAAATATTGACAGATCTGAAAGCAGAAGTTGACAGCAACACAATAATATAGGGGACTTCAATACCCCACTGGCAATAATGGATAGAGCATCCAGACAGAAAATAAAGAAAAGCTGACTTAAATCATACTTTAGATCAAATGAACCTAACAGAATATACAGAACCTTCCACCTAACCACAAAAGAATGCATAGTCTTCTCAAGAACACATGAAATATTTTCAAGGATAGATTACATATTAGGTCACAAATCAAATCTTAACAAATTTGAGAACATTGAAATTATTCCAAATATTATTTCAACTACAATGAAATGAGCCTAAAAATTAATAACAGCAAGAAAAAATGAAAATTCATAAACCTGTGGAAATGTAACAACACATTCTTGAACAACCATTGGTTAAGAGGAAAGCAAAGATAATTTAAAAAGTACTTCAAGAACACACTATACCAACTTATGGGATGCAGCAAAAGCAGTACTAAGAAGGAATTTTACAGTGATGAACACAGAGATCAACAAAAAGAATTATCTCAAAAAAAAAACAGCCAAAATTTCTACCTCAAGGAACTAGAAAAAGAACAAACTTAGCACAAAGCAGAAAGAAGGAAATTATAAAGATTACAGAAGAAATAAACCAAATCAAGAATAAAAAAATAAGAAAAATCAACAAAACTACTACAAGTCATTTTTTTTTTAAAGTTAAACAGTCAATAAAACCCTAGTTAGACTAAGGGGAAAAAAAGAGAAGATCCAAATAAATAAAATCAGAATTTAAAAAGCAGATGTTACAATGGATGCCTCAGAAATAAAAATGATCATAAGGAACTATTATGATCAATTACATATCAAAATTTGGATAACCCAGAAGAAATAGATAAATAGAAACATATGACCTACCAAAGCTGACTCCAGAAGAAATAGAAACCCTGAATATCAATAACAAGGAGATAGAATCAGTAATCAAAAACCTCTCAACAAAGAAAAGCCCAGGACAAAGTATGGTATAGAATCAGCTGTTTCTTTAAGTCAGCTGTTTACTTATTTTCAGATGTGTTCTCAAGTGAATTCTATCAAACATTCAAAGAAGAATTAATACAAATTCTTCTTAAATTCTTTTTTAAAATAAAAGAAGAGGGAATACTTCAAAACTCATTTTATGAGGCCAGGATTGCCCTGATATCAAAACCAGAGAAAGACACCACAGGAACAGAAAATTAGGCCAATATCCTTGATAAACACAAATGTAAAATTGTGCAATAAAAAATTGTGAAATAAAATAGTAGTGAACTGAATTTAACACCATATTAAGAGGATCATATACCATAAAAAAAAAGTGAGATTTATTTCTGAGATGCAAGGATGTTTCAATATATGCAAAATTAATATGATACACCACATTAACAAAATGAAAGAAAAAACACAAATGATCATCTCAATAGATGCAGAAAAAGCATTTAACAAATTTCAACATCTATTCATGATTAAAACTCTCAACAAAATAGGTATAGAGAAAATTTAACTTACCACCATAAAGCACATATATGAAATTCCCACAGCTAACATCATAATCAATGGGTTAAAACTAAAAGCTTTCCCTCTAAGGTCTTGTACAAAGCAAGGATACCCACTCTTACCATTTCTATTCAACATAGTGCAGGAAGTCCTACCAAGAGCAATTAGGCAAGAAAAAGAAATAAATGAATGTCGAGATAATCAAGCAAAGCAAAATAAGCCAGCAGAAAAAGTTGAAAACCACATGATATCACTTATATGTGGGATGTAAACCTAAAAGCAACAAACAAACAGGACAAACAAACAGAGACTCATGGACATGGACAATAGACTAGTGGTTACCAGAGGGTAGAAGAGGAGGAGGCAGGAGGGAGGTAGGTGGGGTTAAAGAGGTCAAATATGTGATGACAGAAAGAAATCTAACTTTGGGAGATGAACACACAGTGTAAACATATATATGCCTTACTGTTGAATTACTCCTGAAACTTACTGGATTTCATTAACCAATGTCACCATAATAAAAATAAATAAATATTTTTAAAAGGCATCCAATTGTGAAAGAAAAATAAATTGTCTCTATTTGCATATTGCATGATATTATATATAGAAAACCCTAAAGACTCCATTGAAAAACTGTTCGAACTAATAAATTCAGGAAAGTTGTAGAATACAGATCAATATACAAAATTCAGAAATAATCTCATTCACAATTGCAACAAAAAAAAGTGCATACTTAGGAAGAAACTTAGCCAAAAAGGTGAAAGATTCATGCACTGAATATTATTAAAAAGTTGATGAAGGAAATTTAAAAATACACAGATAAATGGAAAGATATTCCATGTTAATGTATTGAAAGAATTAATATTATTAAAATGTCCATACTACCCAAAGTGATTTACAGATTTAATGCAATCCCTATAAAAATCTCAATAGTATTTTTTACAGAAACAGAAAAAATTATTCTAAAATTTATGTGGAACTAGAAAACCCCACCAATAGCCTAAGCAATCTTGAAAGGAAGAACGAAGCTAGAGATATCACATTTCCTAATTTCAAAATATATTACAAAGCTACAGTAATCAAAATAGGATGCTATTGGCATAAAAACAGACATATAGACAAATGAAAAAGAATAGACACCCAAGAAATAAATCAATGTGTGTATGGTCAACTGATTTTCGACAAGAGTGCCAAGAACACATAATCAAGAAAGGATAGTCTCTTCAATAAATTATGTTGGAAAAACTGGATATTCACATCAGAAGAATGAAATTATACACTTATCTCACACCACATACAAAGATCAACTCAAAATGGTTTATAATACTTAAACATAATATCTGAAACCATAAAAGTATCAGAAGAAACCATAGGTGTAAAGCTTTTTGACACTGGCCTGGGCTATAATTTTTGGATATAACACCAAAAGTAGAGGCAAAAAGCAAAAATAGACCAGGAGGATTGCATCAAACTAAAATCTTCTAAACAGCAAATAAAATAATCAACAAGGTAAAAAACAATCTACATAAATGGTAAAAATATTTCCAAGCCATATATCTGATAAGGGACTAATATCCAAAAAAAAATTACAAGTAACTCCTACAACGCAATAGCAAACTAAATAAATAACCCAATTAATATATAGGTAAAGGTCCTAAATAGACATTTCTCAAAATAAGACACAAAAATGGTCAAAGATACATGAAATGGTGTTCAACATCACTAATCATAATTGAAATACAAATCAAAACTACAGTGAGATATCATCTCAAATTTGTTAGAATGGCTATTAGCAAAATGATAAAGATAACAAGTGATGGCAAAGTTATGGAGAAAATAGAATATTTGTTTGCTACTACTGGGAATATAAATTGGTACAGCCATTATGAAAAACAGTATGGAAGTTCTCAAAAAATCAAAAACAGAACTATTTTATGATCTAGAAATTCCACTTCTGGGTTTATATCCAAAGGAAATGAAGTCAGCATTTTTTTAAATTTTTTTTTATGGTGACATAGGTTAACAAAATCCAATAAGTTTCAGCTGTACACTTTAACAGTAAGGCATACATATATATTTACACTGTGTGTTAACCTCCCATAGTTAGATTTCCTTCTGTCACCACATATTTAACCCCCTTTACTCCATCTACCTCCACCCTCCCACCACCTCCTACCCTCTGATAGAAATCAGAATCTTGAAAAGATATTTGCTCTCCCGTGTTAATTGCAGCATTATTCACAATAGCCAAGAAGCTAATGAAACACCCTAAATGTCAATTGACAGATGAATGGACAAAGAAAATATTATATATAAAATAATTTGTTATTCCATATAATAATTTGTTATATATAATAATATAACAATAATTTGTTATTCCATAAAATAATTTATTATGTATAATTACATATAATAACATACATAAAAATTCATTATTCAATGAATTATATATCTAAGGAATTATTATTTAGATTTTATATTTTAAGTTATTGGGGTAACATTGGTTACTACAATTATATAATTATCGGGTGTACATTATAATTTGACATCTTTATATTCTATTGTGTGATTACCATCCAGTGTCCAGATTTCTTCAGCTACCATTTATTTGTTCCCCTGTACCCACTTCACCCGCCCCCAAACCCCTATATTTGACCTCCTTTACTCCATCTACCTCTTCCCTTCTCCCCCATCATCTACCCTCTGGTAACCACAAGTCCATTGTCCATGTCCCTGAATCTCTGTTTCTCCTGTTCATTCTTGCTTTTAGGTTTATATCCTACATATAAGTGATATCATGTGATTTCCAACTTTTTCTGTCTGGCTTATTTCACTTAGCATGATTATCTCGAGGTCCATCCAGGTTGTCACAAATGGCAGTATTTCATCTCTTCTTATGGCTGAGTAATATTCCATTGCAAATATGTACCACCACTTCTTTAGCCAATCATCTATCGTGGGACACTTCGGATGCTTCCATGTCCTGGCCACTGTGAATAGTGCTGCTATGAACATCGGTGTGCAAATATCTTTACAGATATGGGTTTTCAAGTCTTTTGGGTAAATATCCAGTAGAGGAATTGCTGGATCACATGGTAGATCAATTCTTAGTTTTTTGAGGAACCTCCATACTGTTTTCCATAGTGGCTGTACCAATTTGCAGTCCCATCAGCAGTGGATGAGGGTTCCTATTTCTCCACATCCTCTCCAACATGTGTTATTACTTGTCCTGTTGATTATAGCTATTCTAACAGGTGTGAGATGGTATCTCATTGTGGTTTTGATTTGCATTTCCCTAATAGCTAGCGATGTTGAGGTATTAAATATTCTTTGAATGTTTGGTAGAATTCAGTGGTGAAGCCATCTATTCCTGGGCTTTTACTGTTCGTAGGTTTTTGATGATTGTTTCAATTTCCATACTGTTCTATTTAGATTTTCCAGATCTTCTTAATTCAGTGTAGCAACATTGTAGTTCTCTAAGTACTGATTCATTTCTTCTAGGTTATTAAATTTGGTGTCATATACTTTTTCATAGTATTCTTGCATGATCCTTTGGTAATTCTGTGATGTTAGTCATAATTCCCCCTCTTTCATCCCTGATTTTGTTTATTTGTGTCCTCTCTCTTTTTTCTTTAGTGAGTCTAGGCAGGGGTTTGTCAATTTATTGACCTGCTCAAAAAACCAGCTCCTTGTTATATTTATTTTTTCTATTGTTTTTTGTTTTCAATTTCATTTGTTTCTGCTCTAATTTTGATGATTTCTTTCCTTCTGCTGACTTTAGGCCTCATTTGCTCTTACTTTTCTAGTCTTTAAGATGAAGAGTTAGTTTGTTTATTTCGACTCATTCTTGTTTTTGGAGATAGACCTGTAATGACATGAACTTTTCTCTTATGACCACTTCTGCTGTGTCTCAAAAGTTTTGATATGTTGTACTATCATTATCATTCATTTCTATGTATCTTGATCTCTCTTTATTTCTTCTCTGGCCCAGTCATTCTTAAGTAACATGTTGTTTATTCTCCATGTATTTGTGTGTCTTCTTGATTTCTTTTTGCAGTTGATCTCTAGTTTCAAAGCATTATGATCAGAGAATATGATTGGTATGATTTTATCCTTCTTATATTTGTTGAGGCTATTTCCTTGTCCCAGTATGTGGTCAATTCTTGAGAGTGTTCCATGTGCACTAGAGAAGAATGTATAAGCAGCTGATTTGGGATGGAATGCTCTGTATATGTTAATTATGTCCAGTTGGTCTAATGTGTCATTTAAGGATGGTATTTCCTTATTGACTTTCTGTTTGAATAATCTGTCCATATCCGACAGTGGGGTATTTAGGTCACCTACTACGATAGTGTTTTGGTCTGTTTCTCCCTTTAGTTCTGTTAGTAATTGCTTTATATGCTTCGGGGCTCCCTGATTGGGAACATAGATATTAATAAGTGTTATGTTTTTTTTTGATGCATGATTCCCTTTACCTTTTTTATTTTATTTTGAAGTCTATTTCATTTGATCTTAGTACCGCTACTCCCACTTTTCTCTGAATGCCATTTGCTTGCAATATCATTTTCCACCCTTTCACTTTGAGTCTATATTTGTCTTTGGAACTGAGATGTGTCTCCTGGAGGCAGCATATAGTTGGGTTTTGTTTTTTGATCCATTCTGCAACTCTGTGCCTTTTTATTGGTGAGTTCAGTCTATTTACAGTTAGGGTGATTATTGAAATATGAGGTCTTCTTATAGACATTTTAACTTTAGCTTTCTGGTAGCTTGGAGTTTTCATTGCTCCTTTGTGTTTCTGTTTTCTCTATTTTGGTTGGCTTTTGTGAGTTTTGCCTCTGGTATTTTTTGTTTTGTGTTATATACTTCAGTTCTGAATCTTTGGTGTGTGGTTACCATTACGAATATGAAAAGAATAGTTTTATACATACAGACTTCCATTTTCTTCTGCGTGTGCCTTTTCTCCTTTACTCTTTGTGAATTTGGATCTTTGAATCCTCCCCTTTTCAGTCATTGTTGTCTCTATTTTTCCCTATGTACGCTGAATGTTCATTACTATCTTGCTGTAGCAATTCTCTTCTTATTATTTAAGCTTATAATGCCCTGTTCTTAGTAAAGTTTGCTCTCTTCTTCTGACAGTCACTTTATTCTTAATTATGTATTTTTATTTTGTTTTGTTATTTTGTTTTAGACGAGCTGACCCTTTTCAGAATTTCCTGTAGTGCAGGCCTCATAGTGGAGAATTCCCTTAATTTTTGTATGTCTAGAAAGGTCTTAATTTCTCCTTCATATCTAAAGGAGAGCTTAGCTGGATACATCATTCTAGGCTGGTAGTTCCTTTCACTTAATAGTTTAAATATTTGATTCCATTCCTTTCTGGCTTGTAAGGCTTGCGCTGAGAAGTTCGAGGATAATCTAATGGGTTTTCCTTTGTAAGTTACCGTCTTCTTTTCCCTGGCTGCCCTGAGAAAGCTGTCTTTGTTGTTGATTTTTGATAACTTTAATACAATATGTCTTGGTGAAGGCCTTTTTGGGTTGAAATAATTGGCTGTTCTGTTGACTTCTTGAATTCCAAGCTCCAGCTCATTCCTTAGGTTTGAGAAATTCTTGTCCACTATTTGTCTGAAAATGCTTTCTAGTCCCTGCTCCTTTTCCTCAACTTCCATAATGCCCATTATTCTTATGTTTCCTCTCTTGATGGTATCAGCTAGTTCTTGAATTTCTCTTTCATTATTTTGCATTCTTCAGTTTATCTCTTCTTCCTTCTGATTTATTTCTAGATTTCTGTCTTCGATATCACTGATCCTTTCCTCCATTTGGTCGACTCTATTTCCCAAGCTTGCTATTTCATTTTTCAGCTCTTGCAGTGTGTTCTTCATCTCCAGAAGTTCTATTTGGTTCCTTTTGAGGGTTTCAATCTCCTTGCTCTGCTCATCTAGTTGTTTTTTCAATTCCTGAAATTGTTGATTTGAGTTGTTTAGGATCTCATTGAGTTTTTTCAGAAGTACCATCCTGAATTCTCTGTCATTTAAGTTGCATATTTCTATGTATGTAAGGTCATTTTCTGGAGATTTTTCTCTTTCTTTCTGAGATGCTTGTCACCTTAGCTGTTCATGGTGTTTAATGATCTATTTCTCTGCCTTGGCATTAATGGAAATATATTCTGTTGTTTTTCCAAAAAGATTTATTATTTAAAGGTCTCTCTTTAGCATGCCGCAAATAAGGCGCTTTTCTTTTGGTTTCCAGTAGGTGGCATCTAAACCTCTTAGCTCCCTGCTTCATATAAAGCCTAACCGTCTTTTTTATTTTCTTGTAGGTATTTAATCACACTTGCTACTCTCAGTTTCAGTACCTGTCAGTGTTAGCAACAGTTTCGGTAGCATTTGCTCACGTTCCCCTGGGACTCCGTTGTGATTGGTCTTGGAGGGTATGGGGAGAGAGGCCCTCTGAGTTGGGAGTTGGGGGCTGCGGCTCAGCCTCAGTTTTGCAACCGGGGCCAGTAAAATCAACGGTTGTTTCTCTGTGGTCCTGTCCCACTTCTGTGCCTTCTGCCCTGATGATTGGGCCATGCTGCTGCCTCTAGAAGTTCTGGTACTTCCAGGCAGGTTGATCAGGTAAGTTGCTACACCTTCTCCCCTCTCCCTCCTCTTGCAGGGAGCTCCAGAGGCTGTGAGAGGTAGATTCAGTCTTGGCAGTGTTTGCTCAGGTTCCCCTGGGGCTCCACGGTGTTTGGTCTCGGAGGTTATGCCGGGAGGGGCTCTCTGGTTTGGGAGTTGAGGGCTGCGGTTCAGCCTCAGTTTTGGAACCAGGGCCAGTAAAAATCAACTGTTGTTTCTCTGCTGTCCCTTCTCACTTCTCTGCTTTCTGCCCTGATGACTGGGCCCTGCTGCTGGCTGCTAATAGATCCGGTACTTCCAGGCAGGCTGATCAGGGAAGTTGCCGCACCTTCATCCCTCCCCTTTCTCCTGCAAGGAGCTCCGGCATTTGCAAGAGGCAGCTTTTTAATTTCTCTGAGTCCACTGTCCAACACCCGTGGTTCTGACCTGTGGTAGCTCTCATGCGCAGATCCCGTGCTCAGACGTGCTGGTGTGCAGTTTGGGTGTTTTTTGGTTGAGTTTTAGATGTTTAGCTTATTGTTGTTTCAGGACAAGAGATTTGAGGACGTCTTTCACTCCACCATGTTTCCTTGCCATCTTATTTAGGAAGGAAATCTTGACATTTGCTATAACATCAATGAACCTGGAAGACACTGTACTAGCAAAATAAACCAGACATGGAAAGACAAATGCTGCATGAACTCACTTATGTGTGGAATCTAAAATGGTCAAATTCATGGAAGCAAAGAATAGAATGATAGTTGCCAGGGGAAGGAGGAGGAGAAAATGGAAAGATGTTGGTCAAAGGGTATAAAGTTTCAGTTAGGGAAGATGAATAAGTTCCAAAGTATAGCAATGTGAATATAGTTAACAAGACTGTGTTGTATACTTGAAATTTGCTAAGAGGGTAGATCTTAAGCTTTCTCACCTCAAAAAAAGAGTAACCATATGAGATGATAGATATATTAATTAACTTTATAGTGGTGATTATTTCATAATATACACATAAATTAAAACATCATCATAAGCCTAAAATATACACCATTTTTATATGTCAATCATACCTCAATAAAGATGGGAAAAGTATCGTAAAAGGACATCATGAACAATCTTTTGAGAAAGTAATTTGGCAACATTCATTTAAAGCACAATTACATATACTTTTCTACTCAGAAATCTTATTTCCTGGATCCTATCATATAGAAATAAAAACGCCAGTATAATAAACAAATCCCCAGTATGTAAGGAACATATACAGAGATATTTACTGTGGCAGCATTTGTAGTGGCAAAAAAAAAAGGAAGCAAAATTTACGTCAATCAATTGTAGCACAGAATTTTAGGCAACCATAGGAAAGAACAATGCAAGTACAGTAAGAAAAGGAATATCCAAAGAGGTACTTTACGGAGATCCTGTTTTCATGAAATAGTTCTTAATTCAGTGCATGTGTGCATGTGTGTCATGGAGAAAGTTCTAGAAGAATAAACACCAAAAGAGAGGTAAGGGGGGTGTCAATAAAAATTTAAACAAAAATCATTTTTTCAAAAGTTTTCCATGATTTAAGGAAAATATTCACAGTTGTATTTTTACTTATCTCATTTAAGTAAAATGATCAGAAGTTGCCGCACCTTCATCCCTCCCCTTCCTCCTGCAAGGAGCTCTGGCGTTTGCAAGAGGTAGCTTTTTAATTTAATTTAAGTAAAATGAGATAAGTAAAAATACAACTGTGAATATGCATGTATAAGCATGAAAGTATAGCCTCCCCAAACATTAAAGGTGAAGTTCCTAGTTGGTGAGATTTCAGAAAACTTTTACTTTCTTTAGTGCATTTTTCTAAATCTTTTGAATTTTGCACAAAGCAAAAATCTAAACAATAAAGCTATTTTCATTGTTAAACACAACAAATAAAAATAAAGGTAAAAAGTTCAAGAGAGGAGATTGATAGAGAAGCCAAAGCAGAACTGGAAATTGAGCCATGGATCATCCCAGAAATATAGTAGGAAGATCTCTGTCTTTTTTGATTGGATCCTGTCACCAGAGTCAAGAGGATCCCAGATAATCTCCTCTATTGTTCCTTAGATTACCCTCACCTATACCTGAACCAGAGATGATTGACAATCTACACATGGATAATTATCCTGGATCTTGCTGTGGAATCAGATGAAGAACTCAGGACATAGTGTTTCTGGCAGGCCCCCTTGCTTTGTCAGCTTTCTTTTGGTTCTGCTTGGTATGAGCCAATGTAATTCTTTCCTTAGATTGTTTATTCAGGATGACATTGTGGTTCATTATGCTCAGGTACCAGGTTCCATTATCCAATCCACCAACTTCTCTCTGTTCTTTGTGTCAGTAAAAACTTTGCCCCAGCCACTACCCACCTAGCCTATAAAATGGGTTTCAGGCTTTCACAGTGAATCATATTCCTGTGGTGTTAACAGGAGCCTGCTTTTTCCCAGACTGATATGTCTTTTCTTGAGGGTGACACCCTTCATTTTCCACCCACACACCACCTATAAAAGTTTTTTAATCATCTTCAATTCTATTTGCTCTGAATGTCTTATTTGCAGTTCTTGATGGGAACATGGAGTAGGAGTGTGCTATCACTTTTCCTTTGTCCAAAAACAACCATTTTCTCTTTCCTAACAACAATTTCTGAACTTTTCCTAAGCCACTGAAATCATGTCACATTAACTATTTCTGAATTCTCTCCACCTCTTTCCACTGTCATTTTGCTCAGGCCAGAGACCTTGAAATCACCCTTAACTCTTCACTCTTTCACATCCCACATCTATTCCATCAATAAATCCTTCTGGCTTTACTTTATTCAACAACTTTTAGTCATTAGGAAAGTGCAAATAAAAACCACAATGAGAAAGCACTCCATATCCTCTAGAATGGCTAAAATAAAATGTATTACCAATACCAAATGCTGATGAGGTTGTAGAGCAACTGGAACTCTTATGTGTTGCTGGCAAGAATGCAAAATGCTCCACCCTCAATGGAAAACAGTTTGGCAATTTCTTTTGAAGTTAAACAAACACTTACTCTATATACCAATTGCACTCCAAGATATTTATACAAAAGAAATGAAAACTTATGTTCATACAGAAACTTGTTCACAAATGTTTATAGAAGCTTCATTCATAATCACCCCAAACTGGAAACAACCCAAATGTCCTTCAGTTGGTGAATGGAGAAACAAACTGTGGTATATCTATAAAATGAAATTCTACTCAGCAATAAAAAGGAATGAACTATTGATTCACACAACATCAGGGCTGAATATCAAATGCATTTTGCTTAATGAAAAAAAAACTGGATCCAAAAGGCTACATATTGTATGATCTATTTATATGAAATTCTGGGAAAGATAAAACTATAGGAACAAAAATAAAATTAGTGGTTGCCAAGAGCTTGGGATTTGGGAGGATGGAGTGAGCACAAAGAGGCTGCATGAAACAATTTTTAGAATAATGGAAGCGTTCAATATCATGACTGTGGTGGTAGATACATGAATATATGAATTTGTCAAAACTCTCCTCATCCAAGTCAACATCAACTGGCCCCTCGACTCCTACAGTAATCTCCTATTTTCTTGCCTCCACTCTTACTTGCTTACAGTACACGTAGTGATACTTTCAAACCTAACTTGTATCATGCCATACCCATGCTCAACAGGCTTCAAATAAAATCCAGTGTTCTTACTATGTTCCACAAGGCCCTACACAATATGATCCCTGCCTAGTTCTTTGATATCATCTTTTAGTACTATCCTTCTCATATTCCAACCACACTGGCCTCCTTACCTCTCCATGAGCAAGCCAAAACCACTCCAGCTTCAAGGTATTTACCTTTGCTGTTTCCTCTTACTGGAATGTTCTTTGTTGAATGCCTGCATGGTTTATTCCCTTGCTTAAAATTCTCAATGGCTCTCCCTTGCATACAGGATAAAATTTCAATTCCTCAGTGTGACACTTAATACCCTTCATGATCTGGCCCATGCTCATCTCTACATCCCAAACTATCATACATTGGATGTCAAACACAGTAAGTAAACTATTTCTAAATTCTATCCACTTCTCCTTTTTTGCCTGGTGAATAAATATCTACTTATTTTTTGAAACTCAACTCAATCATCACTTTCAGATAAAACAGACAACTCCTTCCTCATGTACCCACTATTCCTTGCATGTGCTTTCACATTGCCATGTATTTATTAATTTTTTTTGGATAAAACTGATTAATAACATTAGATAATTTTCAGGTGCACAAGATTATAATTCAACTTCTGTGAACTCTATTGTGTGCCACCCAAAGTATAGTTTCCCCCAGTTACCATATATTTGACCTCCTTTACCCACTTAGCTCTTCCCCCACCCTCTTTTCCCTCTGGCAACCACCATTCTATTATCTGTATCTATGAGTTTGTTTTTGTTTGTTTTGTTTGTTTGTTACTTTTTGCTTTATATTATGCATACGAGTGAAATAATATGATTTTTGTCCTTTTCTGTATGACTTATTTCACTTGGCATGTGTTTTAATCAAGCCCCTTGGGTGTTTCTTATGCATACTAAAGTTGAGAAGCACTAGCCCAACATTTATTATTTGTATTATATTTGATTACATATCTATCTCCCCTTGCTAGACTGAAAAGCCCTGAAAGTCTTTACTTTATGCCCACAGCCTACCACAATGTCTGACTCCTAACATGGCTTCCATAAATGTTAGATGAAAAACAATTGAATGGATGTATGCCCATGCTTCCTTTCTTTCTACTGACAAAACAGAGTTCTCTCCCTGTATAGACCACAAGCCCAATCAGAGATCAGAATGACACAGAAGTACAGTTGGGCCTGGCACATACTTGCCCTGTGTTGTTGGAACCAGACTGTGAATCACTTTTCTTTTGTCTGCTCGCTCACTAGACCATCCCAAACTTACTCAGGTTGTTTGTTTCTATAGTATTTAGCCACAACACTTAGTCCCTAAAATCTGAGTTTAAGCACACAAGCTCTAAAGAGTCATTGCAGTTTTTTAACCTAAAGCAATTATTTCATGGACTAGTCCTCCATCTTTATTTGGAGGACTCCATCATTTAGATGTGGAAATTCTGATATATTTATGCTGGGTTCTTTTTTGTTGTTGTTGTTGTTGTTGTTGAGTCATTTCACAGCTACTACCTATGGTTAGAGTTCACTATTCTAAGAAATAATGCTTTGAACAACATCTTTACTGATGTCAGTTCTCTACTGAATTTAATTTGTATAAAGAACTTTAATCTGTAAAGTCCTTGACCTTCACAGGTATTTACTGAAAGACAACATAGGTTCTCTCCACTCACCTGCCTTTCAGTAATTCACAACTGTTTCTTTCCTGGTAGGGATGATGTAGTGCTAGTGCTGAATAAGGCCCTTGGCAATAGGGATAGAGCACATGATATTTGTTCCTAGTAATACTATCAATCCAAAGAACTGTCTTAAGACTTGATATCTTTCATCTAACAACTTATCTCCACTGTTTCAACCTCCAACTCAAACTCTCATGCTCTCCAGCAAAGCACAGAGCTAGAGCTAGAAGGAATGGAATGTGGGAAGGAGAGAAAGGGAGAAGAGAAAGGAAGTGCCTTTCTGATTTTTGTAAGATGGGCAGTCGGAGAGGGAAGGAGGAGCTGCCCAGTCACTTTCCTTAGAGTAATGGGCTCATGCCTACAGCAGCCTGAATATTTGATGGGTATGGCCCAAGGAGGAAAAAAAGTTTTTAACTGATCATGACTCTTTCCCACTCAGTATACATTAAGTTCCCATCTACTTATTTTTCCAGCAAAAAAAAAAAAAAAAAGATTTACAACAAGATAACCTTGGTCACCTTCACTGTGACTCAGTAGTTTTTGTCTGTGAACCCCAAACGGCTGAAAAAGGCTAAAGGAATTAGGATAAAACATCTCTAAAGTTGGGATATTATATATTAATAGATATTCTATCCCCAGATGTGTTTAACCTAATTTTTCAAATAGAGGAAAAATTTTCCTCTATAGGACATCAGGAGCACACACAACCCCTAAAGATAGAAAATAAAACAAGTCAGAAACATACCAATGCCATCTGACACTTTCCCTCTTGCATCTCTTTTATGTAGGTTTGAACAGGAGGGTGTGGAACTCAGTTAAAAACTGACACTGATTTTTACATGATTAAAATTATTGCTATATAAAACTTCTATTAAGATGCTATGGCTGTAACTGTTAACGTCACCCTAAATCCATTCTCCTTGACTTGCATAGTGATAGAAAGTCACACAATGACACAGGCACATGATAAAGGCGCATGATGACCCAGAATATATTATCCAGCCTCCTTTGCATCTACTATGACAAATGATCCAGGTCTGGCTAATGGAATATGAATAGAAGTAATATGTTCAACTTCCGGGTTGTGCCCTTATAGAGCAGAGGTCTGCCCTTACCTTGCACTTAACCTCATATCTATTGACTATAGTGTTAGCACAATGGTGGAAGCTGAAGCAAATATCTTGAACATAAGTTAGAAGCAATGAATTAAAGGTAGAATAGAAACAAGCAAGATAGAAGGTGCTTGGACCATGGTGATTGTGAAGCCACCATAACAGTCTTGAACCACCTACTGAGATTTTTATATTAAAAAGAAATAAACTTCTATCTGTTACAGCATAGGTACTAATATCCTAACTAGTATAGATACCTTTTTGTTTTGTTTTGTTTTCTAAGGAGAATCAGTTCATTAGCAGGCAGAAGTAATGGAATTTGAGATTAGACCAGAGCATGGTCAGTAATGGCATATATAAGGAAAAGACAGATATCTTACATGAATCGGTCAGATGTAGAGGCAGAACCAAATTACCTCAGACAAAGGTAGTTGACAGCAGTCCCTGTGAGCAGGAAGGTGTGGAAGCCACAGCCTTTACTGGTTTGAGGGAAGGACAAAGGGGGTGCTCCTAAGCCCCATGGCATGATGGGATTGGAATGCACCCTGAGGCTTCTCTTTCCTTACTGTAGGAGTCATTGTATTCCTTTGACTTCTACCTGTGTCCCTTCTTGAGCAAAAATTTAGGCCAGTTTTAACATCAAATGAACAATAATGATAATAAATTACAACACATTTAACTTTTTTAAAAGTATCCATAATTCTATAGTGATACTTTTAAAAATGAGAAAAAGCTCTTTTTTTCAGAAGAATGTGAGCTAATAAACATAAAAAAATTATTTTAAAAATTGTAACCTGATCATTTATAACCACCATTGTAACAATTTATTCAGACCTTGGTGAAAAGCTGTTGAAGAGGAGATTTACAATCTCACTTTCTACATCACAGAACACTTTCTAGACACAAAGGAGAAAAGAAAAGTTACAACAAAGAAATCTATTGAGTATACCTCAACCAAGGGCTCAAATGTAGCACAATAAATATTGAGAAAACATGACATAATATGCTTCTTAACTTGATGTACTGAGCAGGACACACTAACAAGTCTTGCCAAAAATGTATAAACTAAATCTAATCATAAAGGAACAATCAAACAAATTTAGGTTGTAGGACATTTCACAGGACAACTTGTCTGAACTCCTCGAGTGTTATTGTCATAAACCATTCCCCCTCTCTCCAAAAAAGTGGCTAAGGGATTGTTCTAGATTAAAGAAAACTAAAGACATAACAGCTAAGTGCAATGCATGGTCTTTGAAAGCATGTGTCAAGACATAACAGAACAGCAAGTCCTGTTTTCAGTCTTCATTTAGTCTCGGGGCACTCTCATGTACATCCATGGCTTTGATTGCCATCTCTATGTGCTGACTATTCCTAGATCTATGGCTGCAGCCCAGCTTTCTCTCCTAAGCTTCAGACCCATATATCCATTTGCCTAGATGACATTTTTACTTGGAGGCCACACAGTTCTCTCAAACTCCACACATCCAAAATTAAATTAGTGATGCTCTCCTTAAATCTGGCTCCTCCTATGTTCCCTCACTCAATGAAAGGCACCACCATTTACTCAGTTGTCCAACCCAGAAAGCTTGGCATCAACTGTGACTCTTCTCTCCCTCAACCACCGCATCTAATCAATGACAAAACCTTGTAATATTTGCCTCTTCTATATATCCTCAATCCACCCACTTTTTCCCTTTCTTACTGTCAGTTTCCTAGAACAGTCTAGATATACTCTCAAATAGATTACCAGCACCCTTGTCTTGCCCTCTTCAAACCATTCTCCAAATTATGACCAGAATAATTTTTCAAAAATGAAAATCTAATTGTAAGCCTCTCTTGCTTGAAACCTTTTCATGGATCCCCATTGCACTTAGGATGAATTTCAGATTCCTTGGACTTAGAAGGTCCTGCATGATTGGGCCCTGCTAAACTCTTCCCAACTCATCTCTCACCCACCAAGCCTTCAAACTCTATGCTTTAGGAATACTGGGCTTCTTTTAATTCCTCAAGATGATCATAGGACTTGTCATACTATATTGTATATATTGACTGTTTATTGTTTGTAGTTCTTCCCCAGATTGTAAGCTCCATGAGAACAAGAACTGTGTCTATCTTGTTGACCATTTACTTTGCAGCTCATATACAATGCCTGGTATGTAGTAGGTGTTCCACAAATGTTTGTTCAGTGAATGAAAGGTGTGGTTTTGCAGAAGTTTGACTACTTCACTATTTATTTTTTGCCAGAGAAACTGATTTGATATTTCCAAATCTAGTTTTTTCCTTAATTTTGTTATGGTGTTAGAGGGCCCACCTTCCCCCTCCCCCACAAACTTAAACTGAGAAATAAGGCATAGATGGAAATAAATGTTAGTTTTTTTTTTAATTTTATTTTATTAGTTTCAAGTATACAGTACATTAGTTAGACATTTATATAGTTTATAAAACGATCCCCCTAATTATTCTTTCTCTTCTCTGGCTCTCCATCTATCCATTACATTAATGCTAAATGCATTCCCAATGCCATGCTCCCCATCCCTACGACCATCTATCAACTAGTATTTTGGACTTCTTTAACCCTTCACCCCATTCTCCCATTCCCCCAATTCCGCTCACCTTTGGCCGTCGCCAGATTGTCCTCTGTATTTGTGTGTCTATTTTTGATTACTTTGTTCTTTTTATTCCTTAGATTCTGCATATAAGTGAAATCATATGGTACTTATCTTTCACTGTCTGACTTATTTCACTCAGTATAATAACCTCTAGGTCCATCCAGGTCATTGCAAAAGGTAGGATTTCATTTTTTTAATCGCTCAGTAATATTCCTTTGTATATATGAACTTTAACTTCTTTATCCAGTCGTCTGTTGATGGGCATTTAGGTTGCTTCCATATCTTGGCTATTGTAAATTGTGCTGCCATGAATATTGGGGTGCACAGATCTTTACGAATTATTGTTTTGGTTTCTTTGGATAAATACCCAGAAGTGCAATTGCTGGGTCAAAAGGTATATCCATTTTAATGTTTTGAGAAACCTTCAGACTCTTGTCCATAGCAGTTGTACCGATTTGCAATCCCTCCAACAATGTACGAGGGTTCCCTTTTCTCTGCATCCTCACCGACACTTGTTGTTCTTTGATTTATTGATGATAGCCATTCTGACAAGTGTGAGGTGATATCTCATTGTGGTTTTAATTTGCATTTCTCTGATGATTAGCAACCTTGAGCATCTTTTCATATGTCTATTGGCCGTCTGTATTTCCTCTTTGGAGGAATATCTGTTCAGGTCTGCCCGTTTTTTAATTGGATTGTTTGTTTTGTTGTTGTTGAGTCATATGAGTTCTTTATACATTTTGAATATTAACCTCTTGTCAGATGTATCATAAGCAAATATCTTCTCCCATTCAGTTGGTTGTCTTTTTGTTTTGTTGATGGTTTCTTTTGCTGTTCAAAAACTTTTTAGTTTAATGTAGTCCCATTTGTTTATTTTACTTTTGTTTCCCTTGCCTGAGGAGATATATCTGGAAAAAAATTACTGTTAGCAATATCAGAGAGTTTACTGTCTATGTTTTTTTCTAGAAGTTTTATGGTTTCGGGTCTTACATTTAAGTCTTTAATCCATCTTGAGTCTATTCTTGTATATGGTGTAAGAAAGTGGTCCAGTTTCTTCTTTCGTGTGTATCTGTCCAATTTTCCCAACACCATTTATCGAAGAGACTGTTTTTACCCCATTGTATACTCTTGCCTTCTTTGTCATATTCTAAGTGAATATATAGGCACGGATTTATTTCTGGGCTCTCTATTCTGTTCCACTGATCAGTGTATCTGTTTTTCGCCAGTACCACGTTGTTTTAATTACCGTTGCCTTGTAGTATAGTTTGATATCAAGCAGTGTGATAACTCCAACTTTGTTCTACTGCCGTGGCTATTCGGGGTCTTTTATAATTCCATGTAAATTTTAGGATTATTTGTTCTAGCTCTCTGAAAAATGTCATTGGTATTTTGATAAGGATTGAATCTACAGATTGCTTTGGGTAGTATGGCCATTTTAATTATGTTGATTCTTCCTGCCTATAAGCACAGTATATGCTTCCATTTATTTGTATCATCTTCAATTTTTTTTTCAATGACATCATTTTCTGAGAACAGGTCTTTTACCTCCTTGGTTAATTTGATTCCTAGGTATTTTATTGTTTTTAATGCAATTGCAAATGGGATTTTCTTAATTTCTCTTTCCAAAAGTTCATCATTGATGTATAAAAATGTCACTAACTCCTGAATGTTAATTTCATATCCTTCTACTTTACTGAATTCATTGATCAGTTCTAACAGTATTTTTGGTGGAATCTTTAGGGTTCTCTATATATAATATCATGTGATTGACAAATAATGAGAGTTTTACTTCTTCCTTTTCAGTTCGGATACCTTTTATTTCTCGTTCTTGTCTTATTGCTGTGGCTAATATGTCTGTTTTATTACTTATAAAACTGACTTAAGAAACTCTCTTCAGAACTGCAACCCAGTAGACTGAATTATATTTAGGCCCTAACTGAACACCAGCAGGTCTCCATCATAGAGGCAGTAACTAACAGAAAATATGAGCATCCTGTGATCAGGGTGTCTCCACAAGAGAGAACCTTTGAAGGGTTAGTTAAGCATGCTCAATTTCTTCTCCCAAACTCACCAATCAAGTAAGTCACCCTCCTCCTCTGAGAAGAATTGAGTGAGAGGTTGGGAGGCCAGGAGTATTATCCTAACAGAAACTCCTAAATTCTTGAGCTGATTGTTCATTTACTTTAATTGTGTCTTATTAATAATAAAAAAAATAAAGTTATAAATTTGCCTTTGAGCATAGCTGTAGCTAGATTCCATTATATAGGTTTTCCTTAACCATAAATTATACCTTTATTTATTCTCTGAAATAAAGTAATTTAATAAAATAGCTTTAAATTTGTAATGTTTGGGAAGTTGCCTAAACTTTTTAGCAGTTATTTTTAACTTTTATTGCATTGTGCTCAAGTGCATAGCCTGCATGATTTCTGCTTTTTGAAATACAAAACGTTTTCTTGAGGCTTAATAAAATAAACTTTCGAAATTAAGGTGTAGCTAATTGGAAAGAAAATAGATTCCCTGTAAAGTATAAAGTTCAACATTTTATTATATTAATTATATTATTTAAATTTGACACATCCTCTTGCTTTTATGTTTTATTTGAGTTTGTCAATGAGTTCCTGATAATTTCTCTCTTTTCAATAGTGATACTAAGTTATTTGGCATATAAAGTTCATAATTGTTATATTTTTGCTCTGTATAATTCCTTTTGCTTTGAATTCTGCTTTGCTTGAAATTAATAACTCTGCTTCTGCTTTCCTTTTGTCTGCAAATGCAAGGATAAATTTTTGTTCATTTCTAATTTTTAAGATTCAATGTCTTTTTGTCTCTTACAAGCAAAATGTAGGTATATTTTATAATATAATCAGAGAGTACTTCTTGTTTTTTTTTCAATTACAGTTGACATTCAATATTATATTAGTGTCATGGGTACAGCATAGTGGTGAGACATTTGTATAACTTACAAAGTGATCCCCTTGATAAACCTTGTACCGACCTGACACCATATGTATGGTTATTACAATATTATTGATTATAATCCCTGTGCTGTACTTTGCATCCCTATAACTATTTTGTAACTGCCAATTTGTACTTCTTAATCTCTTTACCTTTTTCACCCTGCCCCCCAACATCCCTACCATCTGGCAACCATCAGTTTGTTCTCTGTATCTATAAGTTTGTTTCTGTTTTGTTTGCTCACTTATTTTGTTTTTTAGATTCCACATATCAGTGAAATCCTATGGCATTTATCTTTGTTTGACTTATTTAACTTAGCATAATGCCCCTTAGGTCCATCCATGTTGTCACAAATGGCGAGATTTCATTCTTTTTTATAGTCGAGTAATATTCCATTGTACATCTATTTCTAGTTTAATATGAAGTTTTAACAATTTGTTTATTGTTATAACTGATGTTTGATTGCTTTTATGCCATTCGTTGGTGTACTTGTTGTTCCTTTAAAGACATGCATATTCTATGCATTTTTTTGTGTTTATCCCATTTAGTCATTTAGAAAATATAAACATAAACACTTGGAATTCATATAGTAAATGTTTACGCAGATAGAAATCCTCAAGTTATTTTTTAAAAGCAACATGGATGATGTATTTTCTGAGTCCATAATGTTCATGTCTTTCTGTCCCCTCAATTCATAAATAAATATTGACTATTCGAACCAAATCTTTCTCTCTCCAACTATTTTAGTCATTGTTCTGTAATCTTTCAGCCTTTACTTCAGTTAAAAACATTGGAATTAGCCTGATTTTTCCTTTTATAAGTAAACTAATTAAATAACTAGATATTTATAGGATATATTTAAATCCTTATGATTCAAAATATGTCTACGAGAGAATTTATTTTTATTTTTGTGCCTGGAATATTCTGGACTTTCAGTCTGCACAATCAGATCTTTTCTTGACTCATGAACATTTTCTTCAATTATGTCTGATTATTGCTTGTGTTCTAGTCATACTTATCTCTTTCTCTAGTGTATCTATAATTTTTAGGTTTGATAATCTTTCTCTTTACCCATGTCTTTTCATTTTTTTTCTATTTCGTCCCTACAATCTGGGAGAAATAATAGTGTTTATTTTCTGCATTACCAATTCACTTCAGTTCTGCTCTTTTCCATCTCCAAAAAGAATTTCTGATTCTGCTATTGCACTTCTAGTTCTCCTACAGTTTCATTTTAAATTTTTTCTTTATCTCAGCCATTTTCCTAGTATACATTCACAGTTGTCTTCATTTTTGCTACTACTTTCCCTAAGGCTTCTGCTCCTGTTTCATAGAAGTTACATCTTATAACCTTAAGTATATAATTTTCTTCTGGTTTCAATAGTAAATCATTTCAGAGTTGGTATTCTCCTGAGTCTTCAGAGTGGTGTTTCTCTTGTTCTGCCATACTTTTTCGCAGACCCCTATGCAAGTTGTTTCTATTTACTGATTCTCAAAATGAAGAGAGATGTAGCCTGACACAGTTCTTGCTAAAGACAGACTTTGGTTGTCTTAATTTCCCCTAGGCATTGCTCACTTCACTTTTTGAGAGTTCAATTGTGTTGAAGTACATTGTTCTCAATCCAATTTTCAGTGCAACTCTGATGTATTAAGTTGGAATCTTCTCTTACTTCTATAGCTTGGCTTTATCAATCCTTAAGTCAATAAAGAACACAGAAAACTATAATCACCAGCATGCACTATGCCAAGAATTCTTCTGGTCTCTTAACTATAGTAATGTATTATCAATTTCTTCTATACTTTCTTACAAATAGTTTTCTAGAAGATTTCTGGTCTCTGCTAAATATGATAATACTAATAGAAAAGGAGATAAGCAAGGAAGAGTGTTCTAGCTGTCTCATGAACGCTCCCAACTACTAAGTAGATGACTGCTGTGTTTTCTGCTAGGCTCAAACCTGAAAACCTTTGAGCCACCTGAGCCCTCCATTTCTTGAAGGAAGCATGAAATGACCTTCTTTATCACATTTCCAGATTATTTTCTGTAACTGACAGGAAAGCACCTTTAGATCATAAATTGTATTTTTTGAACAAGTGGATCACCCTTATAATTAATTGAAATTCTAAACAGAGTTGGTAACTGACAAAATATTAATTTTGATTTTCATTGATATTGTGAGCCTTCATCTTTTCTGTGTTCATGATCATTTTATTGACAAGTTGAGAATTATAGCTTCAGAGACCACCAGCCTGATACCACATTAAGACAGAAATTATATCTTGATTTTGACACATCACCTCCAAAACCCCTCTACTCAACTTGTCAAAAAGACTTTTATTCACCATGTTCAGTCTGAGATGACACTGTTTCCAAAAAGTTAATTCACCTTCAAAAGACAAAGTATTGGCAACATGGATTAAATTAAAATGCAGGCCACAGGCTCTCAAAGAGAAATTTCAAAGATTCTTTGAGCCATGACCATATTAAAAAAATGAGTTGAAAAATTTCCACAAAACTATTTTGAAGAGAACTATTCTCAGTCGTATGCTGAAGTTCTAGTATGTTGTAGAAAGTTCAATCACATTACTTTATAGCCTTAACTCTATATAGGTGTTTCTTTCTTACTCAGATACTTGCCTCAGTAACTGCCATTAATTAAGCACCCTTGTTGATGTTCTTAGGCCTCATCTTTACTTTTCTTGGGATAAAAATCTTACTTTTCTAGATATTTGCACACCAATGTTCATAGCAGCATTATTCACAGTGGCCAGGACATGGAAGCAACCGAAGTTTCCAATGATAGATGATCGGATAAAGAAGCTGTGATACATATATACAACAGAATATTACTCAGCCATAAGAAGAGATGAAATACTGCCACTTGTGACAACATAGATGAACCTCAAGATAATCATGCTAAGCAAAATAAACCAGACGGAAAAAGTTGAAAATCACATGATATCACTTGTGTGTGATATGAACCTAAAAGCAACAAATGAACAGTACAAATAAACAGAGACTCATGGACATGAACTATAGAGTAGTGGTTACCAGAAGGTAGGGGGTGAGGGAGGATGGGGGAGGTAGACAAGGTAAAGGGAGTCAAATATAAGATGTTAGGAGGTGGGTGAAGTAGGTAAAGGGGATCAAATATATGGTAGCTGAAAGAAACTGGACTTTAGGTGGTAAACACACAATAAAATATACAGATGTCAAATTATAATGTACACCTGAAAATTATGTAACTGTATTAACCAATGTTACCCCCAATAAATTTAATTTTTAAAAAATCTTACTTTTCTGAGTTGACTTGTTGTCTAAGTTTGGTGTGCCAGTGATTAATCTATTCTCTCTCAGCTCCAAACCCGCCTTCTATATTTTGCTTTATGATGCTGGGACTGTGATTCTACAAATCGTATTTCTGCTTGCCAGCTGTTCCTTTATAGGCTTTGTCCTCATACAGAGTGCTAGAGAGAAATGAAAAGCTGGAGGAGGGAGAAGGGACATGCTCCTTCCTGTTTACTTCCTGTTTGCTTCTTGAGGTTTCCTATCTGCTTCATGTTCCTATGAGAGTCAGCCCAACCTTACTTCTTAATTCCAGTAGTGACAATTCCTTCCCGTAGCAGCAACTAAATCCAGTTTGCAGTTTTCCAACACTTGCAGAAATGAGTCTCATCATACCCCCACCCCAAAAATACCAGCACCAGCCCACCAGCACCGCCTCCTCTAGTGTCTGAGTCCAAGCTCCATGAGGCCTCTTCTTTTAGCACAAAAACATCAGTGCCAGCCACCTGGTGTCCCTTCATCAAGCATCTGTGTTTCTGCTTCATGTGGCCCCCCCCATGTCTCTAAGTTGTAATAATTTCAACGTCTTCCTTTGTTCCCTCAGTGCTAAGGGTAATAGCTGTTTCCTGGAGTTGTTACCTCCATGATACTTTAGAAATCTCTTTTTCCCTCTTTGGGTACTGTTATGGATTAAATTGTGTCTCCCTCAAAAACAAATGTTGAAGTCCTAACTCCCAGTACCTGTGAATGTGACCTTACTTGGAAATGGAGTCTTTGAAGATTGTCAAGTTAAGATGAGGTCATTAAGATGACCTTAATTCAATATGATTGGTGTCCTTATAAAAAGGGAAAATCAGGACACAGAGACAAACATATACAGAGGGAAAACAATGTAAATACACAGAAAGAACATCATCTACATGCTAAGGAAAGCATGAAGTTACCATAAGCTAGAGGAGAGGCATGGAGTAGGTTATCTCTCACGGGCCTCAGGAAAAAAACTATCTACCCTGCCAACACCTTGATTTCAGACTTCTGGCCTCCAGAACTGTGAGACAATAAATTTCTGTTGTTTAAACCACCTAGTTTGTGGTACTTGTTTATGGCAGTCCCAGGAAACTAATATAGATACAAAGTTAATTTTATATCTAGTTAACAATTTTTACATTAAATTCTCCTGTTAAAATAACTGGTAGAGTTTCTGTCTCCTGACTGGACCCTGTTTCTTCACCAGACCCTGACTGATACACTTGGGTTTCCCCCAGAAACAGACCCTGCAAAAAGTATACGAATGCAAGTAGTTTGAGAATAGTTAATTTTGGAGGTGATACCATAAAGAACTAGTAGGAGAGACAGGGAAGGGAAATGAGGCAATGCAGGGTGGGTTAATGAAGTTAGTGCTGTGAGCAATTAAAGCTTAACCTTACTGGTGGCCTCTGGGTGACTACAGAACATGCCTCAGAATTGTCTCACCCAAGGGGTGATGAAGCTGGAATATTTCTCCATCGGCCCTTATCCTTCATTATTTGAGGGCTAGCCCTGGAAACATCAACTCCCCAGCACTTCCAACCTTACTTGTACATAGACCAAGCATGCTCCTGTGGCCAGAGAAAGCCCTCGAGAAAAGGGTGAGAGGTGCTCATAGCAAAAGGCTGCAGGCATATATAGAAATGATGAAAGCAAGAATAAACATAGGCACCAACATCATCTGCTACACTGATTGTTAAGTCTTCAAGGTCTAACTAGTCAAAGCCCAAAGATGCTTTAAGAGGCACAAGAGATTATGAAATGTGTGCGCCTTTCATTTTGCTAAAGAATTGTAGTGAGGTAGGAGCACTACTGCCCTTGCAAATCAAGAGCATCAGCAGAGTTGCACAACACAATACAATCAAGCTCCCTTTGCACTTGCTGTCTGAACTTACCCAATGCATGAAGGTAGACTACAAAGATATGTTTAAACTATTTGTTTATAGTCCTGAGCCTATAGCTTCTTTTCAATGACTTGACAGAACCACAGAATTTAAGAACTAGAAGACGTTTTAGAGATTAGATAGACTGAAAGTTTTCAAAAAAATTAAATTCACAAACCTTTGTACAAACAAAATATTACAATATGAAATAAAAACAGATGAAAGTGGAATCACTCTGGTTGACACTGTGAGGGGCAAGGATTGAGGAAGCTTTACCTGTTGGGTGGCCTCTCATCCACTGGCACCCCTAAAGGGAGGTCAGAGAATCCCTAGTGCTCATACATTCCAATTTGAAAAGCAGTGGTCTACTCCAATCTCCTCATGTTGATAGAAAGAGAGTTTTATTTTTCTCCCCCAAAGTCTGGAAAATAATGTCCATTGATTTTAGCTTTCTTTTAAAAGCTAGTCATACTAATTCAGAATGGCCACCTAGGCATTTACTTGAACGCTACTACTGAAAACAGGATTTACAAAGTAAATTAATTAGATTAAAATAAAAAGGTATGATAAGTATTCCCACTTAAAATTCATTCCAATCACTTTAGATAATGGATTATCTTTTTCGCAAAAACAGGGGAAAGTATAAAAGAGAAGAGTAGAACTAAGGAGTGGCTTAGGAGAAAGAACTGTGAGATACAGATGTAAGAATCAGTAAGAAGTTCTTGAAGAAGTAGTAACTTAACATTGTATATATGGGTAACCTCCCTGAAGGTATGAAGTCCAGAATGAACAAAGCAGAAACTATAGGATGGGGCTTAGAGGACAATTATTGTATTTATTTAGTCTAGCTAAGCTGAGTAGTTAAGAATGCAAGTTGAATTAGTACACTAACTTTAACCAAATGATCTTATGGTACTCTTTAACTCTGCAGTTCTAATGAATGGTGATGTGTATTCTAGAGAGTTCTAAAGAACATAGGAGTGGCCACCTGTTGGAATGTTTACTAATTAAAAAACTGGAAAAAAAACAAGACTGCTTTTGCTTTTTGCGAGGTTCCTTTTGAGGAATCTTTTGTTAAACCTCACTGTTACTATAGTCCACTTTTCCCCCTCATTTTCCCTCTAGCCAAGATTATAGGTACCGATATGATGACTCACTGGTTCATCTAAGGGCCCTAATACTTTGATTTGCATCACTGCTTGTTTTCTTGGTATAGTAATATTTATGGAATGTTAACACTGCTTTCTATGAGAGCATTTTTGCTGGATCCTCTGAGGATGGCTTGGTTTTGAACATAATTCTTTAATCTCATAATGTTTTCAGTTTTGTATTCATTGAACAGTCATAATTTAGGTCATCTGAAGAGGCTTTCAGAAAGCATCAGTAGTAGTTTTCATTATTTAACAGTTTTTCAGAAAAAAGTCAATATGTTGAAATACATTCTTCACTGGCACTTCAATATACAGATCTGTACTCTGCTTTAGCCAACTGAAAATAATTCCTGTGGGCTGGTCAACCCTTACTCAGGGTCAGCTTGGCTACAATAAATTGAAGCTTCAGTACTTTTGAGAATTACAGTGGTTTTCCACAGGTGCTGAGAGTGGCTATCGGAAGCCCCATCCCAAGCCTTTCATCAAAACAGAAGGGATCTCTCATTTAATGCTGCTCCATAGAGGTATAATCATGTTTTTTTTCTTTGATTCTTCTTCATCCCTGGCAATCTATATTCCATGAGTCATGAAGACCACCATTCCCCTAGCCTTAAATTCTGTTTTTTTTTTTCTTAACACTTATTTTGGTTAGCTATTGTTCTGTAACAAAACACTCCAAAACTCAATGGCATAAACAACAATCATTTAACTCTCACAGATTCTGTGGGTCAGGAATTTAGATGGGGCCTGGCAGGGATGGCTTCTCTATGTGCTGCAATTGGGGGGCACATAGATTTAGGTTTGGCTGGAGGTGACTCAAATGGCTGTAGGTTGGAATTATCTGGAGACTTCTTCATTCACCCATGTGGCACCTGGGTGGGGATGACTTTGAGGCTGGAACACCTACATTTGGCCTCTCTGTGTGGCTTGGATTTCTTCCCAATATGAAGCCTGGGTTCTAAGACACAATGTCCTGAGAAGTAGCATATAGAGAATGAATATTTCAAGGCAAAAACTGCATGGTCTCTTTTGACATAGCCTTAGATATTATGCAAGATTATTTTCATTACATTCCATCAGTTATAAGCAAGTCACAAAGGCCAGCCCAGAGTCAAGGGGAGGGACTTCTTGATGAGAGAGTGGTAAGCCCTCATTGCAGAGGAGCACATGGGATGGGAGATATACTATTGTACTCTTTGGAGAAAACAATCTGCCACAACAACTTTTGATAGTTGTTTTGCTCTCTGTTTTCTGACCACTCAGCAAAATCCCTCATCTGTACCCTGGCTATCTTCCAATCACAGAGTAATAGCTACCTCCACAATAGCATCTCTATTTTTTTAAACACAAATTTATTATTTTACAGTTCTGTACATCCAACACAGGTCTCACCAAGCTAAAATCAATGGGTCTGCGGGTTTGTGTTCTTTTCTGCAGGCTCTAAGGGAGAATCTGTCTCTGTTTATTCAAGTTGCTGACAGAATTCCTTGTGGTTATAGGACCAAGATCTCATTTCCTTGCTGGGTGTCAGCTGAGGGCTGTTCTCAGCTCCCAGAGGTCTACTGAACTCCTTGGCTCACGGCTCCCTCCACAAATCTTCAAAGCCAGCAATGGTGGATGGTTCAAGTCCCTGTCACACTTCGCCTTCACCCTCCTCTTCTTTCATTGCATTTCTATGATTTCTTCTTCTGCCTTCCTCTTCCATTTTTAATTGATTACATTAGGCCTACCCAGATAATCCAGAATAATCTCATTATCTTAAAATCTGTAATCTTAATCCATCTACAAAGTCCCTTTTGCCACGTAACATAACATACAAAGATATAATACCAGGGATTAGGGTGTGGACATCTTGAGAGGGAGACATTATTCAATCAGCGACAGTGACCCCAGGTAGGAGCATCATTTCTCTATTTTATTTTTTATTATTGTGGTAAATATGTATATGATATATATACATACATGGAATTTTTTGAGTGTTCCATTCAGTGGCATTAATTATATTCACAATGTTGTGCACCTATCACCACTTTCCATTTCCAAAATCCTCTCATCATTTCAAACAGAAACCATTAAGAAATAACTCCCTTCTTCCCCCTCCTTCTAGGTAACTGCTTTTTGTCTCTATGAATTTGCCTGTTCTAGATATTTCACAAAAGTAGAAACAAACGTTTGTTCTTTTGTGTCTTATTTCACTTAATGTAATGTTTTCAGAGTTTATCCATGTTGTAATATGTATCAAAACTTCATTTATTTCTATGGATGAATAATATCTTAATGTATGTATATACCACATTTTATTTATTCATTCATCTGTTGATTAACATTTGGGTTGTTTCCACTCTGGCTATTATGAATAATGCTGCTATGGACATTGACATACAAGTATCTGTTTGAATCCCTGATTTCAGTTCTTTTGGGTAAATACTTCGGAATGGAATTGCAGGGTCATATGGTAATTCTGTTTAACTTTTAGAAGAAAAGGTCAAACTGTTTTCCACAGTAACTGCAGCATTTTACATCCCCACCAGCAACATGCTAAGGTTCTAATTTCTCCACATCCTCACTAACACTTGTTGTTTTTAATTTTTTTTAATTTTTTAATTGAAGAAATGATTTAAATTTTTTCCTCATCTATCCTTCCCCTTCCCCTTCCCCTACCCTGTGGAATGTTTTTAATTTTTTTTAATAACCATCCTAATAGGTGTGAAGTGATATCTCATACAGGTTTTGATTTGCATTTCTCTAATGACTAATGATGTTGAGCACCTTTTTATATGCTTATTGGCCACTTGTATATCTTCTTTGGAAAAATGTTTGCCTAAGTCCTTTGTCCATTTTTAACTTGGGTTGTTTGTCTTTTTGTTGTTGAGTTTTTATATGTTTGTCTTTATGTGTTCTAGATATTTAACGTTTATCAAATATATGATTTGCAAATGTTTTCTCCCATTCTATGAGTTGAATTTTTACTTTCCCTTTTTAATATTTTTGGTTTTTTACACTCTTAATAGTATCCTTAGGTACACAAAAGCTTTTAATTTTTTCCCATCTTTATTGAAGTATAATAGACAACTAGTTGCTCATATTTACATTGGACAATTTAATGAAGCTTTTCCAATTATAGTTGGCATACAATAATGCATTACTTTCAGTTGTACAGCACAGTGATTGCAGATGTATATAACTCATGAAGTGGTCACCCCCCTAAATCTAGTACCCGTCTTCCTCCTTACATATTTATTACAATATTGTTGACTATTTTCCTTATGCTATACTTTATATCTCCATGACTATTTTGTAAGTATTCATTTGTATTTCTTAATCCCTTCTCACTTTTTACCATCCCCTACAAACCCCCACCTGTCTAGTAGCCCTCAATATATTCTCTGCATTTATGAGTTTGTTTCTATTTTTGTTGTTGTTTATTTTGTTCGTTAGATTCCACATGTACATGAAATCATATAATATTTGTCTTTCTCTGACTTACTTTATTCAGTGCAATACACTCTAGGTCCATCAAGGCCATATCTTTTTCCATCCCCTTTTAGTGTGTGTGTGTCTTTTAATCTGAAGTGAGTCTCTTACAGGCAGTATATGTAACGGTCTTGTTTTCTTACCCATTCAGCCACTCTATCTTTCGGTTGGAGCACTTAATTCTTTTCCATTTGAGGTACTCATTGATAGATATGTAGTTATAACCATTTCTTTATTTATGTTTTTGATATATGTCTTTATTTCTTAAAGAAGTCCCTCCAACAATTCCTGTAATATTGGCTTGATGTTGATAAATTCCTTTAGGTTATTTTTTCTGGGAAGCTCTTTATCTGTCCTTTGACTCTAAATGATAGCTTTCCTGGATAAAGTATTCTTGGTTGTAGGTCATTGGTTTTCATCACGTTGAATATTTTGTGCCAAGCCCTTCTGTCTTGCAGTTTCTTTTGAGAAATGAGCTACCAATCTCATGATTGCTCCCTTGCAGGTAGCTAACCGCTTTTCTCTTGCTACTTTTAAGATTCTCTCTTTGTATTTAACCTTTGGCATTTTAATTATGGTTTGATTTGATGTGGGCCTCTTTGGGTTCCTGGTTTTTGAGACTCTCAGAGCTTCCTGGGGTTCTATGTCTATTTCCTTCACCAGGTTAGGGAAGTTTTCCATCATTATTTCTTCCAAAATATATTCAACTTCTTGTTCTACCTCTTCAGGGACCCGTATGACACAGATGCTATTACCCTTAATTTTGCCCCATAGACTCCTTCAATTATTATTATATTTCTGGTTACTTTTTCTTGCCATTATCATTGGTTGTCCTTGGCTTCCCCGTCCTCTATATCAATGTTTCGATCCTCTTCTTCTTCCACACTGTTGATTCCCTCTAATATACTCTTCATTTCAGATAATGTATTCTTCATTTCTGACTGGATTCCCTTTATAATTTCCATTTACATTTTTATGGGGTTTTTTTATCTCTTTGTTAAAGTTGTCACTAAGTTCATTTACACTTCCCTTAATTTCATTGAGCATCTTTATAACTAGTGTTTTTAACCCTGCATCTGTTGGATGGCTTGACTACATTTTTCCTCGATCGAAGTTCTGTTCTTTCATATGGTTTCTACTTCATTATGTTCTCATTTTGGCTGTCTTTCTATGTCTGTTTCTATGTACTAAGCAAAGCACCTAAGTCTCCTGGTCTTATTAGCGTGGCTTTGTGTAGTAGGTGTCCAGGAACTCAGTCCTGAGGGGATCAGCAGCAGGCCAATTTTAGCCCAAGCCTGTGCCCCTCCAGGGAAACCTGTTAAGATTCAGCAAGCAATCCACAGATGCTGTGCTTATAGTTGCCTCAAGAAGTCACATCAGAAACTGAGGTTAGCTGCCATCCGTGTAAGTCTTGGTGCTGCTCAAAAAGTGGCACGGGACTCACAGAGGACATCACTGGATGTGGCATGGGTAGGGCCATGAATTGGGGGAGGAGTAGTTTCAGGGAATCCTCTGGGTGGAGCGACTTCTGTTATCTAGTTGGATGATGTCTCTGCTGTGGTGTCGCTGTGTCCAAACACTGGGAGGGAGGAGGGCTCAACGGAGGAACAATGGATACCTCCAGCACTTGTGCCCAGGAGAAAATATCACCTCTGGCCCCTCACTATGATAATTCGGGGTCCCCCTGTAAGTCCCCGGTCCCCCCGAGCAGCCGACTGGGCACCGATGCTCAGAGTGAGGAGGTCCATCACCATGAAAGGCCAATCACAGACACAACACCTTTGACGGGTATCTGCAGATGCCGGCTGACACTGCGGTAGCCTCTATCCAAATCAGCGACTTGGCACCGGGCAGCCTCGTTTCTTCGACTCCTCCTACCTCCAACATTGCAGTGTGATTTCTTATTTCTCTCCCTAGTTGTAGGGCTTCTGTTAATCTAGACTCTAGGTGTCTCTGCTTGCTGTTTCCTCCATAATTCCATCACAACTTTGATTTGGTCTCAAAAGGGGATGAACATAGCTTCTATCATCTATGCCATTTTGCCCAGTCTGCCCAAAAGGTTCTTTTAAGTTTATTGGGGTAACATTGGTTAATACAATTATATAATTTTCAGGTATACATTATAATTTGACATCTATAAATTCTATTGTATGATAATCACCCAGAGTCCAGTTTCCTTCAGCTACCATATGTTTGACCCCCTTATCCACTTCACTCTCCCTCAAATGCCATATATATAACCCCCTTACTCCATCTACCTCTTCCTTCTTCCCCCACGCCCTACCCTCTGGTAACCACTAGTCCATTGTTCATGTCCCTGAGTCTCTGTCCTGTTGATTTGTTACTTTTAGGTTTATATCTCAAATATAAGTGATATCATGTGATTTTCAACTTTTTCTGTCTGGCTTATTTCACTTAGCATGATTACCTTGAGGTCCAACCAGATTGTTGCAAATGGCAGTATTTCATCTCCTCTTATGGCTGAGTAATAAATATTCCATTGTATATATGTATCACTGCTTCTTTAGCCAATCATCTATCATAGGACACTTTGGTTGCTTCCATGTCCTGGCCAGCGTGAATAGTGCTGCTATGAACATCGCTGTGCAAATATCTTTTCAGATATGGGTTTTCAAGACTTTGGGGTGAATACCCAGTAGAGAGATTGCTGGATCATACAGTAGATCAATTCTTAGTTTTTTGAGGAAACGCAATACTGTTTTCCATAGCGGCTGTACCAATTTGCAGTCCCACCAGCAGTGTATGATGGTTCCTTTTTCTCCGCATCCTCTCCAATATTTGTTATTACTTGTTCTGTTGATTATGGCTATTCTAACAAGTGTGAGATGGTATCTTATTGTAGTTTTCATTTGCATTTCCCTAAGTTAGTAATGTTGAGCATCTATTCATATATTTGTTGGTCATTTGTATGTCCTCTAGAAAGAAGTGTCTGTTCAGGTCCTCTGCCCCTTTTTTGATTGGATCATTTGTCTTGTTATAGAGTCATATGAGTTCTTTGTATGTTTTGGATATTAGGAATTATCAGAGGAGTTGCTTGCAAATCTTTTTCCCATTCGAATGGTTATCTCTTTACTTTGTTGATGATTTCTTTTGCTGTGCAGAAGCTTTTTTAGTTTGATATAGCCCATTCATTTATTTTTACTTTTACATCCCTTGCCTTTGAGATCAAATTCATAAAAATCTTCTTTAAGTCCAAAGTCCATGAGTTTAGTTCCTATGTTTTCTTCTATGCATTTTATTGTTTCAGGTCTTAGACTCAAATGCTTAATCCACTTTGAGTTAGTGTTGATGTATGGTGATAGACAACAGTCTAGTTTCATTCTTTTGCAGGTGGCCTTCCAACATTCCCAGTACCATTTATTGAAGAGGCTTTCCTTTCTCCACTGTATGTTTTTGGATTTTCTGTTGAAAATTATTTGCCTGTATAAATATAGGTTTATTTCTGGAATCTTGATTCTATTCCACTGGTCCATGTGTCCGTTTTGTTGCCAATACCATGCTGTTTTGATTTCTGTTGCTTGTAGTATAATTTGAAGTTGGACAGAGTGATGCTTCCAGCCTCGTTCTTTTTTCTCAGTATAGCTTTGATAATTTGGGGACCTTTGTGCTTCCATACGAATACCTCCAGTCTCGTTCATTTTTCTCAGTACGGCTTTGGCAATTTGGGGACCTTTGTGCTTCCGTACAAATCTGATGATTTTTTATTCTATTTCTTTAAAAAATGCTGATGGGATTTTGATGGAGATTGCCTTAAATCTGAATAATGCTTTAGGTAATAGGATCATTTTAAGATTCCTCCAATCCAAGAACACGGAATATCTTTCCATTTCTTTGTATCTTCTTCGATTTCTTTTAATAGGGCCTTGTAATTTTCATTATATAGGTCCTTCATATGGTTCATTAAATTTATTCCCAGGTATTTTATTCTTTTTGTTGCAATTGCAAAAGAAATTATTTTTTCCACTTATTTTACTGACACTTCATTATTAGAGTATAGAAACGCTATGGATTTTTGAATGTTGATTTTATATCCAAAGAATTTACTGTATTTGCTTATTGTTTCTAGTAGTGTTCTTGTGGACTCTTTAGGGTTTTCTATATAGGGAATCATGTCATCCGCAAATATGACAGTTTGACTTCTTTGTTTCCTATTTGGATGACTTTTATATCTTTCTCTTGTCTGATTGCACTCGCTAGAACCTCCAATTTTATAACGAATAACAGTGGTGATAGTGGACAGCCTTGCCTTGTTCCTGATCATAGAGGGAAGGTTTTTAGAGTTTCACCATTAACTATAATGTTGGCTGAAGGTTTGTCATAGATGACTTTTATTATGTTAAGGTACTTTTCTTCTATGCCAGTTTTGTTAAGTGTTTTGATCATAAATGGATGCCATATCTTGTCTAAGGCTTTTTTTGCATCTATTGATATGATCTTATGATTCTTATTTTTTAATTTGTTTATGTGGTATATCACATTAATCGATTTGCATATGTTGAACCAACACCATGCCCCTGGTTCGAAGCCCACTTGATCGTGGTGTATAATCTTTTTAATATATTGCTGTATTTGGTTCGCTAGTATCTTATTTAGGATTTTTTCATATCTGTTTGTGAGAGATATTGGTCTGCAGTTTTCTTTTTTGTGTATTATCTTTACCAGGTTTTGGTATCAGAGCAATATTGGCCTCATAAAATGAGTTTAATAAGTATTGCTTCCTCTTTGAATTTTCAGAAGAGTTTTAGAAGAATAGGTATTAAGTCTTTGAATGTTTGTAGAATTCACTAGTGAAGCCACCTGGTCTTGGACTTTTACTTTTCGGTAGGTTTTTGATGATTGTTTCAATTTCCATACTGCTGATAGATCTATTTTGGTTTTCCAGTCCTTCTGGATTCAGTCTAGGAAGATTGTATTTTTCTAAGTAGTGGTCCATTTCTTCTAGGTTATTAAATTTGGTGTTATATACTTTTTCATAGTATTCTTGTATGATCCTTTGTATTTCTTTGGTGTCTGTAAAAATTTTTCCTCTCTCATCCCTGATTTTGTTTATTTGTGTCTTTTCTCTTTTTTCTTTGTGAGTCTAGCGAGGGGTTTGTCAATTTTATTAGCCTTCTCAAAGAACCATTTCTTTGTTGCATTTATTTTTTCTATTGTATATTTGTTTCAATTTCATTTATTTCTGCTCTAATTTTGATGATTTCTTTCCTTCTGTGACTTTAGGCTTCATTTGTTCTTTCTTTTCTAGTTGTTTTTTTTTTAAATGAAGCATTAGGTTGTTTATTGGACTCATTCTTGGTTTTGGAGATAGACCTGCAATGACATGAATTTTCTTCTTATGATCACTTTTGCCGTGTCCCAAAAGTTTTGATATATGGTACTATTATTTTCTTTCATTTCTATGTGTGTCTTGTTCTGTCATTTTATTTCCTCACTGACCCAGTCATTCTTCAGTAGCATGTTGTTTAATCTCCATGTTTTTGTGGTTCTTCCCGCTTTCTTTTTTCAGTTGGTCTCCAGCTTCAAAGAGTTATGATCAGAGAATATATTTGGTATGATTTCTATCCTCTTTTATTGTTCAGGCACTCTCTGTATCCCTGTATGTGGTCAACTTTTGAGAATGTTCCATTTGCACTCGAGAAGAATGTATAAGCAGCTGTTTTGGGATGGAAGTCTCTGTAAATATCAATTATGTCCAGTTGGTGTAATGTGTCATTTAAGGATGTTATTTCCTTATTGATTTTCTGTTTAGATCATCTGTCCATATCTGACAGTGGGGTATTTAGGTGCCCTACTATGATAGTGTTTTGGTCTTTTTCTCCCTTTAGTTCTGTTAGTAATTGTTTTACATATTTCAGGAGCATAGATATTAATGTGTTATATTTTCTTGGTGTATGATTCCCTTTATCATGATGAAGTGTCCCTCAGTATCTTTCTTTACTTTTTTATATTTTGAAGTCTATTTCATCTGATATTAGTATCGCTACTTCCGCTTTTCTCTGAATGCTATTTGCTTGAAATATCATTTTCCACTCTTTCATTTTGAGTCTATATTTGTCTTTGGAGCTGAGATGTGTCTCCTGGAGGTAGCATACAATCAGGTTTTGTTTTTTGATCCAATCTGCAACTCTGCTCCTTTTTATTGGTGCATTCAGTCCATTTACATTTAGGGTGATTATTAAAATATGAACTCTTCTTATAGACATTTTATCTTTTGCTTTTTGAGAGCTCGGTATTTCCATTGCTTCCTTTTCTTTGTGTTTCTGTTTCTTTATTTTGGTTGTTGGCTTTTGTGGGTTTT
>NW_011889185.1:1837702-1863322 GCF_000151845.1 Pteropus vampyrus | reverse complement strand
TATATGTATGTGTATATATATATACGGTTGTCCATTTTCTTCTGCAAGTGTCTTATCTCCATTCCCCTTTGTGAATTTGGATCTTTGAATCCTCTCATTTTCAGTCATTGTTGTCTCAATTTGTCCCTATGTATGCTGAACATTTATTACTATCTTACTATAGCAGATCTCTTCTTATTGTTTAAGCTTGCAATGCCTTGTTTTTAGTAAGGGTTGCACTCCTCTGCTTTTATTAGCCTGCTAGTCAACTTACTCCTAATTTTTTATTTTTTCATTTTGTTTTAGGTGAGCTGACCTCTTTCAGTATTTCCTGTAATGCAGGCTTCATAGTGGAGAATTCCCTCAATTTTTGTATTTCTGGAAAGTTCTTTATTTCTTCTTCATATCTAAAGGAGAACTTAGCTGAATACATTATTCTTGGCTGGTAGTACTTTTCATTTCATAGTTTGAATATTTCATTCCATTCCTTTCTGGTTTGTAAGGTTTGTGCTGAGAAGTCTTACAATAATCTAATGGACTTTCCTTTTTAGGTTATCGTCTTCTTTTCCCTGGCTGCCCTAAGAATTCTTTCTTTGTCATTGATTTTTGATAATTTTAATACTATGTGTCTTGATGAAGGCCTTTTTAGATTGAGATAATTGGGTGTTCTGTTGACTTCTTGAATTCTAAGCTCCAGCTCATTCCTTAGATTTGAGAAATTCTCGTCCACTATTTGTCTGAGATGCTTTCTAATCCCCACTCCTTTTCCTCCACTTTGAGAATTCCATTATTCTTATGTTTCCTCTGCTGATCAGCTAGTTCTTGCATTTTTCTTTCATTAATTTTTATTCTTCTGTTTCTCTCTTCCTTTTTCTAATTTATTTCTAGATTTCTGTCTTCGATATCACTGATCCTTTCCTCCATTTGGTAGACTCTATTTTCCAAGCTTGCTATTTCATTTTTCAGCTCTTGCAGTGTGTTCTTCATTTCCAGAAGTTCTATTTGGTTCTGTTTGAGATTTTCAATCTCCTTGCTAAAAAACTCATTCTGGTGATCTATTTGTTTTTTCAATTCTAGAATTGTTGATATTAATTATTTTGGATCTCATTGAGTCTTTTCAGAAGTACTATTCTGAATTCTCTGTCATTTAACTAGCATATTTCTCTGTCTTTAAGCTAATTTTCTGGAGATTTTTCTCTTTCTTTCTGAGATGCCTTGTCACCTTTGTTATTCATGGTGTTTAATGAACTATTTCTCTGCCTGGGCATTAATAGAAGTGTATTCTGCTTTTTTCCCCAGTAAGAAGATTATATAAAAGCCTCTCTTTAGCCTGTGGTAGCTCTCATGCACAGATCCCACACTCAGACATGCTGGTGTGCAGGTTTGGTGTTTTTTGTTGATTTTTTGGTATTCAGCTTATTGATGTTTCAAGGGGGGAGATCTGGGAATATCTCTCACTCCACCATGTTTCAGGCATCACCCCCCAACTTCATTCTTTTGCACGTTGATACCCAGTTGTCTCAGCACCATTTGTTGAAGAGACTCTTCTTTCCTCCATTGGTGATATTGGCACTATTGTTGAAAATGTATAGAACACTTCTATATTTCTGAGCAACTTTCATAGCATAATCACTATTTGTTGCTTCTTTAATTTTTAATCTTTTATTCTCATTAGCCATGTTAATCCTATCCTCAAAACATCACAGTGCTTCCTCTAACCTAAGATTAAGGCTATTTCTCTCGGTAGCCATTGTTCAATTAATTTGGCCTCTTCTGAAGTCCCACCATACTGTTATATAATTCTTCACTGTAATGTACATTTTCCCCTGGTAGAGACTGTCCTATTGACACACATCTATAAATTATACTCATACTCCTCTTTCAATGACCTTTTAAAAAGCCACCTCCCCTCCTTTGTTACAGCTGGAAGAACTTTTCAGGCCCTGCCTCTAATTTTTCTCCCAAGGTCATGGGTTCCACTGTGGCTTCAAGTTAGACTCATTCATTTATGTATTTATTCATTCAACAAATACTTTTTAAATCCTTCTAAATGCCATTCATTGAATTTAATGCTGGAATTTTCCAATGTGTGCCCAATTTCTCTGGAGTGTATTTTATTCAGGTTAGCTCTTTGGTTGTCTATTCCAGCTCTTCCCTTTGGTTGTAGTGTTTTAAGTGCCTTTGACTTCATGCTTATCTTTCCTCAAGTTCCTGACAATATACCCTGGGTTATGAGCCCTGTGCTCACTGCATGGCTAGAAACAGAGATCACATAATTTTCCTTTAAAACATTATTTTTTCTCTTTATGATATAAAAAGTAGCTATCTTGTACATAGCACATAGTATAGCTACCTACTATGTGCTGGATGTTGAGCTGGACGCTGGTTATCTTTAACGCTTATTCTGCTAATCATTGTTCCAGGCACTGAGGATACAGTTGTGAACAAAACAAAATTCCTGCCTGAAAGGAGCTTATGTTCTCTCACAGTCTTTAACATGATTCAGAAAAGTACAGAGAAGTTAAGTAACCTGCTGCAAACCACACAGCTATGAAGTGGCACAGCTGGAATTTGCACCTAATTCTCTGATCCCAGCACGTATACTCTCCCTACTCAATCAAGCTACCTCTCATGGTCTCACTCCAGGCAGTAACTCAGATTTTCTATGACAGAATTTCTCAACCCCAAAACTCTCACATTTTACAAATCTATTAAAACCTTGATTAATGATAACAATTGCAGAATGCATACTAGGGTACATGTAACTTAAAGGTTAACTAGAATTTTTTATTTGTTTTTACCTTAATTCTTAATATCCTTTAAAAATATGTTAACTTTCCTTCTTTTATAAAAATAGTAATAGTGCTCCTTTAGATAATTCAGGGTTTTCCTTTACCTTAGGGTTATTATTCTAAGTAGCACTATAGATTCCCAGTATAGCAGAGAAAAAAATGAAGTAAATTGTATTAAAATTCACTGAACCAAAGAAATATACTTGAAAGTAATGTTCAAAGGTAATGTTTAAATTTTTATTACGTCCTTGATATAAACTGATTTTGTCTTTTGTCTTTTTATTTTTTCCCAAAAAAGGGTAATGCTAAAAGAAATCTGTTCAAGTTTAAGTCAGTACTCCTTGAGTTAGTAGACAGTATTCTAGTATTGACTATTCTACAATGAATTAGATAAACTTGTGCAACTTAGGTCTGTAAAATGAAGGAGAATGGATTAAGCATGATACTGTTTGTGTAGTGCTTTACATTTTCAAGTGCAATATTTGTATATCATCTGACTTGATCATAGCAATGAGTTCATTATCCTAATTTTCTATATGTTTCAAATTAGGTTCAGGGGCATGCCCAAGTGATAGAGACTTAATTTTAACCTTAATCTTCAGACTCTAACCCCATGCTCTTTCAGAGGTGAGAGGAACTGCAATGTCCCCTACAATTCTAACAATTTAAAATTCTTATAGCCAGGCTACTTGAGTTTTGATTAATCTAGGTTCTATTTACTTGGCTCTATTTTATCATCTGTCTGAATATCTGCTAAAAGGCCCATCAATATGAACAATATAATTATGTCAAAATTTGTTGAAATTTGAGTTCCTAGAAATCAAGAACTTTTTACCTTCTTAAAAAGTAGCTTAAATATGAATAATTCATATTTATTGAGCACTTACTTTGAGCCAGGCACTATTCTAACCTCTTTATACATATTAACTCATTTAAGTCTTCGAACAACCCTATGAAGTAGGTAACATTATGATGCTTATTTTTTAGATAATGAAAACTAAGACACAATGAAGTTCAGCATCTTAGCCAAGATCTCATGGTCTGTAAGAGTGCATTATTTGCTTACAATTTTTCTTTATTGCCTTTTCCTTTCTCCATAGAAGTATTCTTCCCTGTTCTTTTGACATAAGCTTTTGCCAATGGAATGTTAGTTGGCATGACATAAGTAAAGGTTTTAAATATGTCTGTGTGGTTTGACTTTATTTCTTGCACTTCTTCCATCTACCATGGGGAAACATATCCTGAACAGCTTCTTCAGAATGAGGAGATAATGGAACAGACTGAAACCCAACCTACAGCCTGGACCCAAGCTTAGCTGATCCCACAGTCAATTCACTGGTTTGCAAGTGAGAAAAATAAAGGAGATTTGATAGTTACTTGTTACACAGCATTATTTCAGCAAAATTGTGACTAATATACACAGCTAAAATGAGGCACAACCAGAACTCAAACTACATAGCCTATATTTGATTTGAACCACTTCAAATCAATTGGAGCCACTGCTCTAAAAGTACTCAGTTCACAATACAGAGAAGATTAGCATGGCCTCTATGCAAAAATGACATGGAAATTTGTGAATTGTTCCATATTTTTAATGTATAGCATAGAGAATATAGTCAATAATATAGTAACTATGTATGGCGATAAATGGTTACTAGACATTGTGGTGATCACTTCATAAGCTATATAAATGTGTAGTCACTATGTTGTACAGCTGAAACTAATATATTGTATATCAACAATAAATAAGTAAATAAATAAATAAACAAACAAACTCGGTTTGCAACTATTTGACCTGGAATACAGGCTACCCGTGCTCAAAATATTGCACTTTGAAAGCATATCTAGGACATAAAGGGGATGATATTACTTCCCTCAAGGCAGACAGCTTTGTACTTATTTAGACTTGCTCTAGCTCCATTAAAAATAACTGATGTATTTTGCTCTTGGGGGCCACATAGCCCAGTTCAATATATTCTGTAAACTGACTTGGACAAAGAGATGTGTAGTTAGTATCTTTCCTTGGCTTTATTTTTTCTTTTTTAATGGAATCATAAACTTGGGCAAAATATCTTGTTTTTATGATGCTGCACAAAGGACATGCGAAGTCTTGTAATAGTTCTTTCAAGATTTTTTCCTCTGCTAGCATCTGAAACAATGCTATGAACTGTGTTTGACTCCATGTGGCAACCATAAAGCTTAGTACTTTCCTCTACCTACTGTCTGATTTGGCTTTTTTGTGTGGGGCCAAGTCGGATGGTGCCTTCAATCACAGATGGTGTCCCTGCCATGCCTAGATGCCTGGTTCAAGATTCCCTAAGTCTTAGGTAATCAGGAATGTAAATCTATTCATTTACTCAGTAAATATTTATTGAGCATTTGTAGAATGCAACATTGTGCTAGACAGGCGCTGAAATGTAATTTGCTATTTCTTCTACACCATAAACAGGTGACAAAAGAGAATGCAAAATTAAGCTATAAGCAGAGCGAGCCTGCAAAGCTTTCCTGCCTCTTCCCTTCACTTCTAGTGAAGCTTGGCATTGTCTCCTCCTGCGCCCCCCTCATCTTTCCAGTCTTTCCCAGCCCTGCCTGACCTCTGGCTACACCTTTCCACTTTTATCCCACACATTTATGTTCTCTCCACAGACAGGGGCGGGCTTTTATATACCCCCTTTAACAATGTAATTTTCCCCTTTACATGTGAATCAAACCGCCTTAACTCCAATTCAGGAATCTGACACTTAGGGACAGCTGATATTTCTGATATGCATAGACAGAACATCACGTTGGTGGAATGAAGCTGCTGTTGACAATGTTTCAGAATATAGAGGCACAGAATATGGTATGACTTTTGTATGCTCTGGCTACCTTAACCTCTTTGAGCCTCAATATCCTCACTTATAAAATGAATACACATACATACACGCACAAAAAAACAACCTGAATGCCCCCTAACAAAAGATTAGTTAAAGAATATGTGGAATATACATATTCAGGATTTTATGCAGTCATTTTTAAAATGAAGTAGATTTACATGAACACACGTGAAGAGATAACCATAAGTTATTAAGAGTAAAAAGCAAGTCAATATATGCATGATCCCATTTACAATACAAAACATATATATTATTAGAGTTTATTATACATAAGATCTGTGCTAAGTACTCCTCATATGGGGTCATATTTAATCTTTATAATAACTCTGCAAGTTAGGTACTATTATCCTCCCTCCACCCTATATTACAGGTGAGGAAATAAAAGACGATAAATAATTTCTAAGACTAGCGAGTGTTGGGAAAAGGATTTGAACTTCAGACCTCCTACTTTCCCTGAGGTATAACTCTGTAGAGAAAATGGAGTAAAAAAGACTAAAGCACTGTTCCTAGTCTTCTCTTTGCTTACAGGCTTTTAGTCCCTCCAGTAGTTTCTCATTGTTTGAAACTTGCACTACTGGCGGTAGTAGAGGTAATTTCAGGAATAGCTTTGGCAGGCCTCACATCCACCATTAAATAGCATTAAGCCACATAGTGAGAGCATTATTTACTGTACAATTCTTTTTAATCCTCTGATTACAACATTACCAAAGTTTCAACTTGGGGCTGGTCTTTAACTCCCTCTAACACTTATTAATCTGTTCTTTTGTTTGTTTGTTTGTTTGTTTTACAGAAAGCCCACTTCATGTTATGAGCAGGCAAGTGTTATTTAGTTAGACTTTAGTAACCTTGTTCTATTTTCATTGTAGTTTTATCTATGGTTATCTTCTTCTATACAAGGTGAGTGATATAGGTATTCATTTATTGTAATGATAAAGTGTTTACTCTTCTAAGGAGATATATTTGAGACTTTTTTCATTTAAATGTATTAACTTAAAGAAAACTATTAACTAGCAGGATGAGGTATACAAATACAAGTCAGTACTTCTATGACTGAATTATTAAATATTTCACTTTGCTAAATAACAAAGCAAATAGCCCAAATAACCATAAAACTGAACTTACCTGTCTACCTACACCAACCATTTGTTAATCAATTGATGCCAATGAGATAACACAAATAATATTTATTTTTGTATAAATAGAATTTATACAATAAAATGTAAAGTTTATACTGCTATTCAATTAGGAACTCAAAGAAGAATGTAGTTAAGAACATAATAACTGATGCTTATTTATCACTTAATACAAGCCAGTCACTATTCTAAGTATTTTACATATATTAACTGACAACAACACTGTAATATGGGTACCATAATCTCCATTCTACCGATGAGGAAACTGAGATACAGAGAAATAACATATCTAAGGTCAAATAAATTATAAGTCTGTGCTCTTAATCATTATGCTGTACTACCTCATGATAATAAAATTACTCTAAATAATTATGCAAATTTTTATTATTCTTCCTAACTGCTTACAGGGGCTCCAGAAATTGAATCCCAACTTTCAGCTGTCATGCCAATCATTAACTTGCCATCCATATTCTCTTCTCAGAAAATCTGCTTCATCTTCCACCATAGAACTATTATGATGTCCCCATTCTAGTCACAGGTAATTGGACCAAGGGTTTACAGCTGACTTTCTTCTGGGAATTCAGAATTGTAGCACTATGAAACTTAATATAGAAATTGGGAACTGAGAGACCGAATCTTGGAAATAAAATCAAGTAGAGTCAGGGCAGGAGTCAGTGCCATGGCAAGCCAACACTACACATGAGCTGAAGTTCTGGAGGTGTAAAAAAGCCACAAGAGATAGGACCCAAGAAAAGAAATTGTGCTGTGGCTCCATAAAAGCTGGCAAGACCCCCTACAATGCCTGCCATCCCAGTTCCCATTCCTTTTTGGCCTGGCCATAATCCAGTTTTCATCCTCCAGTGGCCGTGAGAATGTAGCATTTAATATTACAATCAATACCGCTTTACTTCAAGCTACAGTGAGTAGATTTCTATCTCTTGATATCAAGCAGGCCTAAATAGGAGTAAAGTTGCATACAATAGATCTTGAGAAAGTGTGGACTGGTGGTAGGATTGGTGGCAATAAGGTGCCCCAGTCCCTGGATGGGAAAATGGTAATTCATATAGTGGTGGCAAAGCCAGTGGCCTACAGCCAGCTGTCTCAAGGATCTCTGAATGAGTGCCCATCAAGGAGGAAGATTTGCAAGAGTTGGTAGCCAAATATAAGGATATCTAAGTGAGTCAGTTTCATCTGGTGAAATATCAAGAATAAATAAGAATATCAGGATAGAGACGAATTCTTTACAGAGTGCTCGGCTGGAGGAAGATAAGGAAAAGCAAGGCACTTAGTTAATTTTCATGAGCCATTCTTCTTGTCTGTAGCAATGTGTCCCAAGGCAATTCCCTAGGGTTTGAAACAGTTTCAACAGTAAACTTTATCAGACCACTGAGTGATGTTTTCAAAAGTGGTTAGTAGTCCTGACAGTCATAAATAAATCATCTTGCAGAAATTATTTAAATTATACATCATTGGTAATGATTATTCAGGCATAATGAACTTAATTGATTGTAAGAGTGGTTTTTTTTTTTAAGATAATGTAATAACTGCCAGTGTTAGTTTGTTGTTTTGAAGTGTGCACTAGTGGGAATGATTTAAAACTTTAAAGCATTTGATTTGCATTAGTTGTGAGAGATATTTCAAAATATGTCAACAGGATTGGTGCTCTCCCTGGATTGACCTGTCACCAAAAGATAAAGCTTTGGTTAATGCTCAAAGCCTCCTATTTTGAACCAGATATCTCAAGCAAATTCACAAAATCCAGTCAGTTTATTGGTTCTTGTCTCCTCCAACCAAAGAGGGAAAAAATAAGAAAGAAATCTTGCCACCAACCACTCCTCAGTCAGTTGAAGTCAGGCTGATATCCTCCAGATGCAGCGAAATATTACATAAACCTGTCTTCCTTGTTCCTCCCTCCAAAACTCAACATGGACCAACCTGTAGATCCAGAGAAGAGAATAAATAACATTTTAGTGAGTATGTGTGGCAGTCATGGAGATGTGCTGCTCAGACAGCCCTTCAAGAAAGAACTTGCCATTCAGCACCAAGGAGCTCAATCAGCTGACAGCCTCCAGCTATAATGCCTTCAGAATCTGCCTTAGCTTTGGAGCTGAGGCCAAGCTTTTCCCTGGCAGCCCCAGCCAATGACTCAGCATGGCAGAAATCCAGAGACTGGCCATTTCTGCCCAAAGCAAGACTCCTCTAACAGCAACTTTTCTTCAGAGTTCATGGTTGGGTTGGTAAGACTTTGTTAGATCTGTTTCTCAATCTGCAGGCTTTCCTTGCCCAATCCTGTTTCGGCCTCATTTTATTTTTCATAAGCTTTACCCCCAGTAAACCTATTGCACTCCTAATTCCATTTCCATGTTAGTTTTACAGAGGACCCACTGACACAGTGTGATTTTACATTTGGCTGCTGCCATCCCTGAACCAAGACCACCACTATCTTCATGAGGAGCTGTTAGATAGGAAAAGAACATGGATGAAAAATGTTCATAAAATATTTTACTACTAATTTTAAGTCATAACTAATCCAACATGCTGGAGGTCTGAGTTGACTGGGACCCACATGAGGAAACTGTTGTGAGCCTAGCTGGATGCAGTCATGAGCCAGACTGAACAGCACTATCTGGCTTGTATGCTGTGCTGGCTTCCTTGAGTTAAAATTAATGCCCTAATTGGAAATGACTCAAATATTGCTCATTGTAATGAGAATGTTATGAAGGGGCCAAAGGAATTTAAAAACTCTGAACCCTGGAACTCCTCCAAAGCCCTGAGTCCTCCCAACAGGATAAGTGTGATGATCCCTCCAAATAAAAGGCCAAATCTGAGATTCAGATGGGCTGATTATAAGCAAAACCACTGAAGCCCTTGCTACATGTCAAATGCCAAGCTAGACACAGAAGACATAGTGAGAGAGAAAAAAAATCCTTGCCCTCATTGAGTGTGCATTCTAGTGAGTGGGATGCGAAAAGGGAGCCAGATAATAAAAAGTAAAGTATGTTATATATTAAATGGTTATAAATGCTGTGAAAAAAAATGATGCAGAGAAGGGGGATAGACCACTGGAACAGGGCTGCAATTTTTAATAGGGTATCAGAGAAGGCCTTACTGATAAGGTATCATTTGAGTAGGAGGTAAGGAAGTGAGCTATGCATATGTAAAAAAGAAAAGCATTCTAGTCAGAAAGAATAGAACTTGCAAAGACTCTGAGATGAAAATGTACTTATCATATTTGGGAAATATCCAGAGTGGTAGGACATGAGATTAGAGAGATAGCTAAAGTCAGATGATATAGGGCCTTGTAGGACACTATTAGGACTTTAACTTTAACTTTGATAAGAGTGAAGAACCATTGGAGGATTTTGATCAGAGGAATGACACAATTTGGCTTATTTTAACAAGTTCACTCTGGCCACTATGTCGATGATAGACCAAAGAGGAGCTTGAGTGGAAGCAGGGAGAGCAGTGAGAAGCTACTGCAACATGACAAAATGATAATGGCTTGGAACAAATGGGGTAGCAGTGTAGGTGAAAAGAAATGGTTGGATTTTGGATATATTTTAAAGTAGAAACAATAGGATTTGCTGATTGATTGTATGTGTGGCATATAAAAGAGAATTAAGGATGACTCCAGAAGTTTTGTCAGAGTAACTGAAAGAACAAAGTTATTATTTCCTGAGATGAAAGACACTGTAGGATGAGCAGGTTTAGAAGGAAGACCATAAACTCCATTTGGGACATTTGAAGTGTAAGATGCCAATTACACCCAAGTGAACATTTGAGGAGGCAGTTGTACCATCAGAAAATTCTCAGGATTTGTTCTTGACTCAAATCAACCCAGAAGACAGTCTATCCAAGTAATTGCTAGGCTTCAATTTAAGAAATGCCAACCCTTTCCAGAAGGAACCATTTTGATGGTACATTCTCCCACAAGAAAATCCTACCATTTCCTTCCTCCGATGTTCCATATAACAGTAAGTGGTGACACCATCTATCCTGAAACCCTAAAAGTCACTCTCCTCTCTCTAAATGTCTCCTCATCACATACATATCTAATCAATCCCTAAGTTCTATTTATCCTCCCTCCTCTATGTGTCTAAGTCCATTTACATTTTTATCATTATTGTTATCCTCCTGGTCCAACTATCATCATTGTTCACTTGGACCACTGCACTTGCCTCCTATCTGGTCTCCTATGTTCTCTTACCTCCCTTCCATACATTCTTGATTCCACAAAGAAAGGGAAAGTTAGTATACAAGTTTGCACAGAAGTGCCCAGCATCCCCTCCTCCCAACCAGCTCTTGGGCTCAAAATCTAGTGGGTAGAAGGGTTAGAAACTTCCATATAGTTGTGTAGGAATTCAATAATATAAGGAGTAGTATTGAATAGTAGCAAATTATGATAATTGACACACTTCTAAATTGGATAATGACAAATAATGGTCATTGAATTTGGGGAAAATAATAAATTGAAATGAGCATACTGGAAAGGGATAAAATAAGTTATGTGTCTTTGCTAGACAGTTCCTTGATATAAAGCTGAGTTTGATCACAGAAAATAATGTTACATTTCTTTGCACATCTGCATCAGGTAGACAATGTTAACCTGGTTCAATGGGCCATTACCCTTCCATCTGTATATACTCCTCCTCTGCCTGAATGTTCCCTCCCCACCCCAAACAGATTGCTATTTATCCTTCAGATCTCAGCCTCAATGGTTGCCTCAAAGAAACCTTCCCTGTCCCCAGATTAGATCAGTTCCCCCTTATGTCTGCATGTCCTTTACAGCACTTATCACAAGTGCAATTGTGCAATTACTCATTTAAGTCATTTTTTAATGTCTATCTTCTCTAGAGCATAAGCACCTGAGCAGGGATTATGCCTGTCTTTCTCACAGCAGATAAACAAGATACACCCTAAATTTCAAAGGCATAGCACAAGGTCTAGTGTATAGTATGTGCTCAATAACTTTGTGTTGACTGAATGGAAATTTTCAACAATAATCTGGAATTTTTTTCCTTCCTTTATCACACCCGCCTTCAATCATATAGGCAGCTCTGTGCCTCAGGGGAGGTATGTGATAGGACAGAAAGTCGAAAAAGTTTGCATATCTTTCTGGGTTTTGTTTTTTAAAAGTCTAAGCCTTTTGGAAAATATTCATAGATCTATATAGAGTTTCTTGAAGAAATACGTAAGGAAAACGATTTCCCTCAGACTAGAAAAAAATGGTCCCAGACTATCAGAAGTAAATGCTGATAGAACCCGAGGGAAAGGAGACCTGCATCTAATTCTCAGCAATGCCCTTGGGAAGGAGCAAGACCCAATAGAGAAATGGGTGCCACTTGGTCAGGGACAGCATATGTCTCAGTGTAAACCAATTACAGAGGATGAGATGGACACTTACACACAGACATACACAGTACCTTGACCCTGGGTAAGATCCCAGATATGGATAACAACCTTCAGAAAAGGAAAATGACTGAAGTGACATTTTGGAAAAATGTTAAGGTCATTTCTTGCACCCATGGGTTTGTGAAATGAAATTCACTAATGCTACACTCTTGATTTATCAAAGATGTATTTATATACAGGTTAGCTTTCATGTCATATTCAGCTTATTCTAATGTAATAATTTAAAACTGGACTCCCATGTATGGTGTTGAAAAAACCTTTTATACTTTACAATCACATTTGTTCTTTGTAATAATCCTGCAAGACAGGGAAAATATATATTACTCCCATCATCCCATTTTACAGGTGAAAAAACTAATTCAGAGAGGTCAAATAAATGAACAAATGTCATATAGCTATACTAGAAGCAGTAGTGACCATCTGACCACATTTTGGATCAATTTGTCCCAGTAGTTAATTTGCATTTTTCTAAATTTAGTTACAATTTTCAAATATTCTTTATATAACTGATGCTACATTATTTAGTTGTCGCTGAATTGTTAAATTTTCTTGTCTGTTGGTACAACTAAACTTTTTTTTTCTTTTCCATGAAACACAGTCTGCTAAAATTACCTGCTGTTGTTTGTGATTCTGGTGGTGATGCTGCCATCTGGAGAGAGGGGAGGCAGCTTGAGTGAAATTCTCATGTTTGATATCTTCAAAGTGGGTCCTGCAATTACTTCCCTTTATTTTAAGTATTATGGCGTAGTAGGGCTACTCAGATTGTACAATGTGGTCCTAAGGTTTTTTAATGTTCCCCCAAATTCTGAGACTTGTTTTATAATCATGACTGCACAAAAACTTTCAATGGCTTAGCAGACTTTCATAGTTACGAAGAAGTTTGCTTCCATGAAATGCTCATGGAATAAAAAATACTTTCTTTGGTATTCAGCTATGTTAATGCCATTGGGAAGATGATCCTATGTTAGCCCTCCACCTTAATATTGTATATTGTTATTGTAACAGTATTCCAAAGGCATTCGTTAAAAATAAAAATGTGATAAACCACTTTATTTCTTTCTAACATATTCAAATAGAGGGACAAAAGGGAGGCCGAAGTACTAAACAGAAATGATTTTATAACTATGAACATCAATCAGTGATTACTTGAACAATATGATAAAAAAACCAGTATGATAAAAGACCTACTTTGTCTATTTCTCCCTTTACATCCCCAAAATAAGCATACGGTTTATGAGAAAAACCAGTTTCACTGAGAGTATAACTATAAAGACAAAAGCATGATAGTGTGGAGCAGAGAATTCTGGGCTAAGAGGACAGCCATGAGGGCTTCCAGCCAGTTTTGTTGCTGGCTTGTCAGCAAATCATTAGCCTCTTTATGTGTAAGAGTCTTATTTGTGAAATAAAGATCCCTCCACCTGTTTTTTATCAAGTGTAAATGTATGTTAGGAGGATTAACTGTACAATCCCTTGAGCTCCAAGGGAAAAGTGAAGTGTGTAGGCAGCAGCTGAAGTCTTTTAAGTGGACATTAATACACCACTATACTAGCAGGTTGCCTGTGCATTGACACTTTCATTCCCTTATTTAGGAAAGTTAAGCCATCAAAAATAAATTTTTAAACAATCAATAGCTTTAGAATAAAAATAATAAATATAGGCATTATTTATCACTGTATTAGAAGACCCTCATCAATTAATCCATCAAGTTAACCAAGAGTGAAAGCATCATCTAGAAATTTGCTCCCCGCTATCGAATCTTATATGAGTGATAGATATTTATTGATGGACACATGTACACCAAATTCTTTTTTTATGTCATACAAATAGCTCAGTGCATAAGATACCATGTTACCATGTGAAATCAGAATGCAAAATTGTAAATATAAAATTTCAAAAAAATATTGTGTCTTAAAAAGTCATCAATTTTTAAAATTAGACAAACTATATGATCATTATATTATTCTTATTAAATATATTTTAATGAATAATAATTTTAATTTTCAGGGTTTTAAAAAACTGGACTAAGGCAATAATATAAAAAGTTAAGTTTCAGTCAGCACACTTAAAACATGTATAAGCTCTATCAATTTTATCTCTCAGATAGTTGTTAACATATAATAGCTTATAACCTCCATAAACTTTCAAATTAAGCTTCTATATGCTCTCTTGATTCATAATTTTATTCTCATGGACACGACCGATATCAGTTAAAGTTAAGTCACCTAATGATTTTCTCTTTAGAAAACTCACTACTAGCTGTTCATCGTACTTAAAATGAACAGTTTTCTTTATAAGAGATTCAAAATGCACTAAATACATACAAGGAGTGGATAATAAAGAACAATAACCAAATCAGAACATGGAATCTTCAGTCTAATCTTCAACTGAAAGAGTCGAAGTTCTATCTTTTCTGAGTAATAGAATGAAACTCACCAAAACTCACGTCTGTTCTTGTACAGTCAGATTTTGTCATTCACAACATAATAGTTAAGTTTCTCACAAATTAAACAAAAATAGTTTTAAGAAATAGAAAAAAAAATGTTTTCTTAGAAGCAAGAATGGGCATTTAGTAAATGTAAGGCCCTAAAACTGTAAAAGGGATATTAAAGTGCCATGCACATTCTTCTGCTTGGAGAAATTGGCTTCCAGAAAGAAAATAAGAATTGAATCAACTGGAACACAAATTAAATGATGGTAGTATAGTGTTAAAAGAGAGCAAATACTAATTTTGTTTTCCATGGCCTCTATACAATCTCATCACTGGTTTATCTCACTGGACATAGGATGCATATAGTGTATCAGTTTTCTAGTCCTGCATAACAAGTAGTTGTAAACTTAGTGGCTTAGAAAAACACACATTTGTATAGGTTAGAGTCTGGGCACAGTGTGCATGGATTTTCTGCTCAAGGTCCCACCAGGCTGACATTAAAGGCTTTTTGTCTGAGAATCAGGGTGCTCTTCCAGGCTCACTGATTGTTGGCAGAATTCAGTTCCTTGGGGTTGTAGGACTTAGATCCCAATTTTTCTGCATACTGTTGGCTGGTGACTGTTTTCAGCATCTGGAGGCTGCCCCTAGTTTCTTGCCATGTGGCTTCCATAGAAAATTCACATGGACATTTGCTTTCTTCTGGACCAACGAGCAAGTGTCACTCTGCCTTCCTCTTCTGTGACTAGCCAAAGAAAACTCTTTGCTCCTAAAGGGCTCACTGGATTAAGTTAGCCCACTGAGAACAATCTCCATTTCTTAAAGTCAATAGGGCCATATAACATAAAATAATCATGAGAATGATACCCTATCATATGTATAGGTCTTCCCTACATTCAGTAGGAGAATATATAAGGGTATGAGTCATTGGGGGCATCTTAGAATTCTATCAACCATACATATTTTACAAAACATTTCCACATAGTTTATAATTTCGCACTCTCAGAAACTTTATGCCTTTTTTAAAATAAGAAAACTAAAATGGGAATATGGTAAAGAAGGGAAGAAACCATCAATTACAAGATCCCTACTGTGTTTCAGGACAATAATGGGTGCTTCTTATAAAATGTCTCTTTTCATTTTCACAAAACGTATGAGATGGTAGCCTTACCCCACTTTTCACATGAGAAAAACGAGGCTCAGAGTAGATGAGTAATTTGCCCAATGTCACAAGACATGTAAGAAGTATACCAAAGACTTATACCAAGTCCTTTGATTCTAATCCCCTTTTTTCTTTTTCTTTTAAGATTGTTAATTATAATAAGAATAAAATACTTTGTATGATGTGTGTTTGCAAAAAGACCAGATTTACTGATGTAAGAAAGTCCATGGGTGTGACAGGTGAGCAGAAAGCTGACAAATCTGCAAGTGTGATTCAAATACTGTGGAAGTGCTCAAAAAAAAATATAAGACCCAGAACGTTGGACTAACTTTGTGGAAGCCAATGTAGCCACACCTATTAAAATTACAAAAACAGGAGGAGGGAGAAATGGTGTAGATGATAGAGGCTTTATTCATTCCCCTTGCGACCAAATCAAAGTTGTGACAGAAACACATAGCAAACAGTAAGCCTGGGATCTAGATCACCAGAAGCACTACAAGTAGGGAGAGAAATAAGAAATCACCCTGCAATGGTAGAAGGTAGGAGGGAGTAAAGAAACAAGGCTGCCCAGTCACAAGTGGCTGAGTGGGACAGAGGCTGAGGCAGTGGCAGCTGGCAATTACAGACGCCGCTTAAACAGGCTGTGTCCACAAGCAAACTTTTGTGGTGATGGACCTGCTCACTCTGAACGCCAGCGCCTGGTCGGCTGCTTGGGGGACACCAGGGACTTACAGGGGGATACCAAGTTGTCAGAGCGAGGGCCAGAGGCTAGGATCTCTCCCAGGCAGAAGTGCTGTCAGTATCCATTGTTCCTCCATTGACCTCTCCCCTTTCCCAGTGTGTGGACGCAGTGCCACCATTGCTGAGACATCATCAAACTGGATAACAGAAGTCACTCCACCCAGAGGATTCCCTGAAACGCCTCCTCCCCCAACTCGTGGCCCCACACAAACCACATCTAGTTGTGTCCTTGGTGAGTCAGGTGCTCTTTGCTAAGCAGTTCCAAAACTGACACTTGTGGCAGCTGGCCTCTGTTTCTGGCATTTCCTCTTGAGGCAACTATAAGCACAGCATCTGTGGATTGCTTGCTGAATCTTAAAGGGTAGCACCGGAGGGGCACAGGCTGAGGCTAAACTCGGCCTGCGGCCAAAACCCTCTTAGAACTGTGCCACCGGACATCTACTACACAAAGCCATGCTAATAAGACCACGTGACTTAGGAGCTTTGCTTAGTACATAGAAACAGACATGAGAAGGCAGCCAAAATGGGAAGACAAAAAAGCAGAAACCACATGAGAGATCAGAAGAGAGATCCAGGAATAATGGAGTCAAGCAACCTAACAGATGCAGAGTTTAAAACACTGGTTATAAAGATGCTCATTGAACTTGGGGGAAGTGTAGATGAATTCAGTTAGAACTTTAACAGACATAAAATATAAAAATGGAAGTGGAAATTATAAAAGGGAACCAGTCAGAAATGAAGAACACATTATCTGAGATGAAGGGAATATTAGAGGGAATCAACAGAGTGGATAAAGAGGAGGATTGAACCACTGATATAGAGGATGGAGAATCCAAGGACACTCAACCAGAATGGTAAGTAAAAGGAAGCCAAGACTATACTAATAATTTAAGGACTTACGGGACAAAATTAAATGTAAAAATATCCGTGTCATAGAGGTACCTGAAGGAAAACAAGAAGGTGAAAAGCTATTTGAAGAAATAATGATGAAAAACTTCCCTAACCTGGTGAAGGAAAGAGACACATGACCCCAGGAAGCTCAGAGAGTCCCAAAAAAGAGGAACCCAAAGAGGCCCACACCAAGAGATGTGATCATTAAAATGCTAAAGGTTAAATACAAAGAGAGAATCTTGAAAAGCAGCAAGAGAAAAGCAGTTACCTACAAGGGAGTACCCATAAGACTAGCAGCTGATTTCTCAAAAGAAACTTTGCAAGACAGAAGGGATTAGCAGGAAATGTTCAAAGTGATGAAAACCCAGGATCTACAACCAAGAATACTTTATTCAGCAAAGCTATCACTTAGAGTCGATGGATAGATAAAGAGCTTCCCAGAAAAAATAAGCTAAAGGAATTTATGAACACAATATTACAGGAAATGTTGGAGGGACTTCTTTAAGAAGAAAAAACATGTATCAAAAGCATGAATAAAAAATGGTAATAACTACATTCCTATCAACAAGTACCTCAAACGGAAAAGAATAATTAAGTGCTCCAACCAAAAGATAGAGTGGCTGAATGGATAAGAAAACAAGACCTCTACATGTATTGCCTACAAGAGACTCATTTCAGATTAGAAAAACACACACACACTAAAAGGAAGGGGATGGAATAAGATATTGCCTTGATGGACCTAGAGGGTATTCCACTGAGTGAAATAAGTCAGATAGAGAAAGACAAATACCACATGATTTCACGTACATGTGGAATCTAAAGAGCAAAATAAACAATGACCAAAATGGAAACAAACTCATAGGTACAGAGGATATTTTGAGGGCTACTAGACAAGAAGTGGGTTGGGGAGTACAGTGAAAAAGGGCAAAGGGATTAAGAAATACAAATGGATAGTTACAAAATAGTCATGGAGATATAAAGTGTAGCATAAGGAAAATGTTGTAATAAATATGTAAGGAGGAAGGGGGATACCTGATTTAGTGGAGTGACCACTTTGTGAGTTATATAGACCTCTAATCCCTATGCTGTACAACTGAAACTAATACATTATTGTATGCCAATTATAATTGAAAAAAAACTCATTTTATTGTACAATGTAAATATGAGCAACTGTCTATTATATTTCAATGAAGCCGGAAAATAATTACCAAAACATATGACCTTGAACTTAGCAATTCCTCTTCTAAGAATGTATCCTACAGATATATTTGCTTGTGGAAAATAATATATCCTACAGATATATTTACTTATGGGAAAATGAAGCATGTACCAAGTAATGTTTTTCATCACTGTTTGCAATAGAAAGAAATGGAAACATCACAGTTGCTTATCTAAACAGGGCTGGTTCAATAAACCATAACACGTCCATGCAATGGAATGTTATGCAGTCATAAAAAAGAATAAAGAGGCTCTTTATGCATAAAGATGGGGATTATTTCACTATTTTATTACGTGAAAAAAAGCAGAATGCAGAATAGTACACATGGTATGTCACCATTTTTGTAAAAAGCGGGGGAGGAAGTATATATAATGTATATGCTTATGGTGCAACTGTATGCATAACTTGTATATTCATAGGATATCTCTGGAAATATATACACACATGAAAACCGTTAACATGATCCGTCTCCAAACAAGAGAAATAGGTAGCTAAGAATAAGAACTGAAAAAAAACTTTTCACTGTAGAGACTTGTACCAATTTGATTTTTGAACCATGTGAATAAGAATATGTAATACAAGTAGGTGGTCTACTGGTACAATAAGATGATACAAAGGAAAGGGAAAGAAAAAGCTCAAGTGACATGGAAAATATTTGCATACAGAAATCCGTTTATTTGGCAAGGGACATGGAGTTATTTCTAAAATTTATTTTGAGGAGCCAGTATTTTAACTTATATCACTGCCTATTAAGTCCAAAAAATAATAGCAAAGAAAAAAAAGAGTGAGTAGAAGACACTGAGAAATATGAAGCGCAGAACACTTGGAATATAAATAAACAGTGAAGCCTACTGGAACCAAGAGTGGAAATATGAGAAATTACTTAAATGAAAGAAGTTACTAATTTTGGTTCATGCCAGACAGGTAGAGTAAATTCAGTTTACTATCTTGAAACTTATCGTTTTCTACAGAACTGATATCTTTAACCTTTTAACTAGAAAATAGTAAATACTCATCTCTTTTCATAAAGCAACTACAATTCTTGGGAGCTAAATTGAGTGTGAAGGCAGTCACTGACTTAATGGCAGAATATGGGACAGAGAAGAAATTTAGATATCAGTCATCATGCCCCACATGGGGCCTGTCCAATACCAAGAAAACCAAGTTTATCCTCAGAGATAAAGCTTGGGGCTTCTGTACAGCATTTGTATCAAAGTCTTCCAGGATCTGCGCCCAGAAACTTCTCTAGATAGCAGTCTCTTTGAGTCCCTTTCTTCTAAGGCTGGCTGGTGGTATTTAGTGTCACAGGAAAGGGCCAGATTGGGAAGTACTGTAGCTTTAGAAATAAAAAGCAGGCCCAGAGGTCAGATAGAAAGCTTCCCTTTCTCCTATTTGCTCTTTCCTCAAAGGTATCATTGCCTCCTTTAGAGTCAAAAAAGGATGATATTTAAATACAGGTGGATTATGCCCTGTGTACCTAGGCTGACACCAGAGTGGCAAGTAAGTTACCTGTTCTATTATACCTATGCTCTTCTCATAATCCTGCCTTTCCATTCTACACCAGAAATGACCACCCGGTAGACCCTCATGGACAATTGGTGGTTTTCAGCCTTATTGTACTCTAAAGTACTCTCTTCCAGCAGTTCCCTGAAAAATTCTTTCTTTTTTTTTAATTTGAAAATAAAAATTCCTCTGTATGTGCTATGAAAACAATGGTTCAGCTCTCTGTTTGCCCCTGAAATTATATCCAACCTTTTACCCACACTGTTTCTAAAGAACTCGGTTCTGAAATGTGCCCTTTATTTTTTGTCCTTTCCTCTCCCTCACAACCATCAGGGGGTAGAAATTTAAGTAATTAAAATTTAAGAGAGAGACCGATTTGCATTCTAGCTTTAAGATGAAATTATTTTGCTACAGAAAGTGCCACTGCACTATATCTAAAAGTCATGACATATAATGGGACCTGCAAAGTTTTGTTGAAACAAATTACCTCAATGTATTGTAGCCTCACAGTTCACAGGACAGTAGTAGCTTTATGGAATTCCATGTTTAATCAATTCACTGGTAACAAAGAAATCTTTTCAGTTTGGTTACTGAAAAGATTTGATGGGTTTAAGTTTAGAGAATTCAAGTGAACCCCAAATATTTGCACTCATGTTGCATGAGCAAATTTAGGCAAAAGAAAAGAGACCATTAAGTCTTTTAAATATAGCAGTCAGCTAAGGCCATAGAGGGCTGTAAAGATTTAAAACTGGAGGCCATGTGTGCCAATTGCTGCATATTTAAAAATCCCAGGGGATTTTTAAATGCATCTGTCATATCTAGGATGCTATAGTGAGAAAACCCAACATTCAAGTGAAAAAAGCTAACTCTACGCTTCAGAGGAAAAAGATTTTGCATTCTAAAGGAATAAATAACAATGTGAATGTTTTTTTAAAAAAGTTTCCTTTAATTATTTGAAACTAAAATCTCCACTGCTTATTATGAAATATTTGAATTTGGGAGATATTTTTAAAGTTAAGTCTTAGGACTCCGCTCAACTCTGCCAACCCTTGCTTCTTAGACTGTAAATTGCAGAGATTATGAAAGCTACATATAAGAGTAATAATTACAGGACAATTCATCAAAGTAAAATATAGCTCAAATATAGGCCTTAATTTGGGATTCCCCAGAAGCAAACCCTGAGACAAGGACTGGAGTATAAGTAATTTATTTGAAAGGTGAATGAAACACCCAGAAGCAAGGTGGAGAGGTGGGACAGAAAAGGAAAAAAAGCCAACAAAGTTACCTGTTTTCACTGTGGGTGACTTCAACTCAAGTCCACTGGGAGCCAATGGAGCACATACACTTCAGAGTTAGTCTATCCAAGAAGCCAGGGAGCTGCAGTATTTAGACACCAATTCCTCTTATTTATTGGCTGAACAATAATTCCAATAGAGCATTAATTTCTCGGTACTTTTGGCCTGCTGAATGGGTAGCAAAGCAGGCTCTGGAAGGCAGAGAAAATGTCCAGGTCTGTGTGCTCGGAAGTGGTAAAAGCAAAGGGATTTGGGCAGGGTAGCAACTGCTATCTTCTCTCATTGTCTCAGCAGTTTTCCACTGAAGTAGTGACTATAACTGCATTTATAAATCCTTATCCATGTCATTGCTGATTTCTAACCCCCAGCCTTTTGCACAGTGCTGTTGCATGGTAGATCCTAAAACATATTGGTTGAATAAATCAACAAATGATTTATTCTACCCATTATTATTACTGTAATTTAAAGGAAGCAAAAGCTCAGCACACAGTTTTGAAACTGTTTCCAAATGTGCTCACTTCCCAAAGCAGAATCTAAAAAAACTAAGCAGTATGGACAAGGATGGGAGGAAATAGCAATTTGCACACTCTTAGTGAGTGTATAAATAGGAGCAAGCTTCCCAGAGACTGACTTGTCAATATTTATCAACATTTTAAATGTACACGTTTTGGGATACAACTACACTAGCAGGAACCTATCTTACAGACACACCTGCATAAAGGTACAGCAATATGCATATAAGATGTCCAACACAGCTCTCTTTGTGATAGTGAAACCCTGGAAAATAAGATAACTATCCATTAACGGCATAATGATTAAATAAATTATAGTAAATCTAACAATAAAGTGCTGTGCATACCATGCAGACATTAAAAAAGAATGAGGATATCCATATAGAATGACAGAGAAAAAGTCCAAGATAAATTAAAAGAAAGTATCAAATTCTAAAACAATATGTTCACTCTGACCCAGTATGTGTCAAACAATGGGAAGATTGGATATTTACAATGTAGATATGTTTATTTGGTCAGATAAAATACCTAGAAATCAAACTCAAAATGAGTTTCCAAATCTATGAAATGAGTCTTTTAATTTAATCTGGCCCTTAACCTCCAACTAAATCGATTAGCTATTTTAACAACTATGTTACACATACTTCATCCTTACTAAAAATTCCACAAAGTAGGTGGTAACACCCTCTGTAGTAGTCACTGTGCATACCCTATTCATACCCCATGACCCACCCCAGAGGTCTCACACGGAAAATTTCCATACAGACCCTGCTTCCTGCATTTCTATGCTTTGGGTGCAAGACCTCCTCAACCTGCATGAAATGTGGTCTGGAAGTGCCAGGAAATGACCAACAAGCAGTGAATGACAGGAGTTGGTAGATAAATGCCTCCGCTTCCTCAGCTCTCAGAGGAAATATTTTCAAAGCGTGTTCTACACAGTCTGTCAGAAGCTCCCCAGCAGGATTGAGCCCTTGCTCACAGCAGTAACCTGTTCATCAATATACCCTTTGTTGGTTTCTCCTTTCTTTATCTTACTTTCCTCACTCCTTCACTGGGCTTCCTGTAAAATCTTCCATAATGAAATAATCGCTCCTAAATCCTCATCTGAGAGCCTGTCGACCAAATGTTTATCTCTGGGTCTGCTTAGGCTATAAAAGGCTAAGAAACTGAGACTCTTAAAGGGTTAGATAATGCATACCAGCCCACATGGTTTCTAGGTTGAACTGTAAGAAAATGCTATTACTACAGGTCATAAATGGCCAAATGTCATCAATTTCATGTGGTTTAACCTAATAGTAAGTATTGGGGCAGAAGTTTGAATCTAGATTGAGAACAAAGTTTGTAGTTTCAAAAGAGATCCTAATAGGCGTGGCCCAGAGTAGAGTAAGCTATGCTTCAGTGACGGTAAAGGTATGTTGTACACATTTTGCACACTGGTTATGAGTATGGGCTTTGGATTGAGTCAGACTTGGGTTCGAATCCTGCCTTTTATTAGTGTGCAATGTTGAGCAAGTTACCTAATCTCTGGGAGTCTCCATTTCATCACATATACAACATAGCTACCTCATAAATTTCCCGTGAAAATCATATAAGATACTATGTAGCAAATGTCTGGCATATAGTAAGCCCCCAGTAAAGGAGTACTTGCTCAAAATGGGAAAGTCAAAAATTTTGTTTTTCTTTAGGCTACAACGGACAGAAACTTAACTCAAACAAGCTTAAGCAGAAAAAAGGCTTGTGCTGTGTCATGAGGCCAAACAAAGAACATGAGCAAGCTGGCCTTAGGTCTCTGAACCCAGGGACTTTAAACATCCTCTTTCCACTCGTCATTCCTGTTTCTCTTTGTTTCATTCTTTTAGACATTCTTCAGGTTGCCAGAGCCCGCAGCTGTAGCTGATTACTGATGGAAAGGGAGCTCTCTCCCAGGGAAGGTCTCTGAGGGGTCTGGCTTTGACTCATATACTCTGGATTAATTCCTGTGGCCAAAGAAAAGTGATTAGGCCTGAGTCATTTACCCACTTACTGAGATGGAAAGATGGGGGCTGCTACCAGCAGAAGTATGTAAAAGGAGTTCTTGGCAAATGAAATTCAAACTCGTTCATCTCAGTTTTAGCAGTCATTATCATAGAAGTCTAAATTTTTTGATGTGATATTAGTGAATAAAATAATATAGGTTTCAAGTGTTCAATTCAATAATACGTGTGTTCACCACCCAAAGTTAAATTTCAATCTTTTTTTTAATCACAGTAGTCCCCTCCCCCAATCTATTGTTTCACTTTCTGAAGTTTCAGTTTTCTGTGGTCAACTGGAGTCTGAAAATATTAAATGGAAGATTCCAGAAATAAACAATCAGTAAGTTTTAAATTGTGCACTGTTCTGAGTAGCATTATGAAATCTCCTGCTGCCCTACCCGGATGTGAATCATCCCTTTGTGCAGTATATCCATGCTCCCTGCCTGTTAGTCACTTAGTAGCCACCTAGGTGATCAGAGAGACCACATTAATATAACTTTTATTACAGAATATTATTATAATTGCTCTATTTTATTACTAGTTATTGTTGTTAATCTCTTATTGTGTTTATTTATACATCAAATTTATCATAGATATGTATGTATAGGAAAAAACGATAGTATATAGTATATATAGGGTTTGGTACTATCTATGGTGTCACGCATCCACTGGGGGCTTTGAAATGTATCCCCTATGGGTAAGGGAGACTACTGTAATAAAATTTAATGTTTAGAGCAGTTTTAAGTTTAGAGGAAACTTGAGCATAATGTACAGAGGGTTCCTATATACTCTCTCTCCCACCCTCTCACCCTTAGTTTCCCCTGCATTTGTTGCAATTGACAAACCAATATTAATACTTTATTATTTACTGAAGTCCATGGTTTATATTAAGGTTTATGCTTGGTGTTATACAGTTATGGGTTTTGCCAAATGTATAATGTCATGTATCTGCCTTTACAGTATCACACATAACTTCACCATCCTGAACATCCCCTATATTCAATCTATTCATTCTTTCCTTCCAGCTTCCCCCCAACCACTGGTCTTTTTATTTTCTCTATAGTTTTGACTGCAACATTGTTTTGAATAAACACCTGCAAAGGATTAAAAAGTATAACATTTAGTTGAAACAAACTTTCCATCATTTTCAGAGGACAACATAGACACTATTTCACAAACTGATAAACTTGCTTTTTTGAATAGACAACTTCTATAGCAAGTCCTCTTGTATTCTCACAAATTGTCTTACTCCGATTTGCCTCGTCATCCTTTCGTACTTGAATGCCCCCTCCCTCATGTTCTGGCATCTTTTGAGCTGTAAGCTCCATTGCATTTAGATTAATTTAGTGCCTGTTAATTGGAAATCAGAGCTGCTGTACATGGCATGATATTAGATTATTGGATAGGTAGGTTTTTGTAGCTTGACAGGAGGAAGGGGATTCTTCAGGAGGGTAGTAGTAAAGGGATGTCATTTAGCACTTGTTTGGTTTTCTTTTGATTTTACTTACAATTTTATCCCTGATCCTAATTACACTGAGAACTGATTTAGCTGCTGTAACATCACTTGTAGCCTTTTGACATTGCTAGCAATTTGTTTATTTCTTCTCTTCATTGCTTCTGTCAGTTTCCCCCAACTTAATTTCTCTTCTAAAGCATATTGCTCTCTCT
>NW_011889185.1:1818162-1837472 GCF_000151845.1 Pteropus vampyrus | reverse complement strand
ATATAAAATAAGGAAAACCTATGACTAAGAATCCACACTGCATTCTTTATATTTAAAAGCACTTTAGGGATCGCCTTCATTTCCACCAATAAATAAACATTTTCCCAAGGCTTAAGCAAAGGTACCACCTTAACAGTCTATAAAAAGACTGGCAAAGTTTGATACTATATTAAGGTGCTGATGTTATCGTGTTAAAAATTATACAGGTAACACAAAGATTATATTGACTGAATAATTTGTTTAAAGATATTTCAGAACCACTTTATTATATTTTTTATTGGTGGTATGTTTAACAATGTGAAAAAATTTTCATCATATGATTCTCTGTGAAAGGAGAGAGAAAACCAATAATACTGCATTTTTTTAAGTCCATAGTAATCTATTGAGTTCAGCCAGCATGGCCTGAGTGTTTACTGAGGCAAGATGCTACAATTCACAGATACAAAGGCACAGTCTGTGTCATAGATTGGATTCTTCAAAAGCAGACAGTGAAATGGAGTTTGGGGTACATAATGGTTATTAGAGATCAACACCTTGAAGGTAATCTGCGGGGGGAGGGAGGTAGGATTGAACAGACAGAGATGTTGAACTGCAATGCAAGTCTGACAGAGTCTCCCGCAACCTGCAGGGATTTCTGGAGCAAGAACTGTCCAGCAGAGTGATCCTGAATCTGGCTAAACTGGCTGGGACTAAATATCTCCAGCTTGATCAGTCACTGATTGTAGGCTACCCAGGGAAAAGCATGACCTAGGGGCAGGGGCTTATCTGCAGTGGAAACAGTCCCTGAACAGGCTGACCAAACTTCCCGCAGCTAGTCAGCAAGTCCATCATGAAGGGGGTTATGGGCAGCACATCTCGGTGTCTACCCATAGCCTGGTGGGAAGAACATACTCAAATATAATTGATCACAATGTGGGATAAGATGTGTAAGCAGGTTGCTACAGAAGCATAGAGCAAGGACTGGGCCACGGAGTGTATCAAAAAAGGCTTCCAGAAAGAAGTAACTCCTCAAATATATAGGAGCTAGGGGCTGAAGAAGTAGGAGCTTTGCATTTTCAGATCTTATCTTATCTGAGGCTCTCTAAGCATTGGCTTCACTTGGTACCTCACTGGATTGAGACTTAGAAGAATTTAATTATTTCCCTTTCATATCAGGATTGAAGTCAGCTATTCAAGATAATTTAAATACAAAGCCAGGAAGAAACATCAGTAGTTTGGGGGGCCCGTATTTTAACCACTAATTCAATGGCCAGATTCCAAACTGTCAGTCAAATAAAATATTCCAATCTGCTAAAGACAGGCTTAGTAGAGAGAGAGAGACTCTTGATGCCATGCACCAATGTCTAGTCAACAAAGGTTGTGCTCCCATTTGTCTGTTATATAATATGAAATTTCTAGCTTTGGGGAAAGATCCAGATAACTGACTGAACATTACACAATTTTTATGAATTTTGGTATCAGGTAGACAGTCAAACTAATAATTATCAAAACTATACAAAGAAGAAAAAAACAAAAAGTGTCAAAGATAGTTATGACCATATGTAAAGCTCGATTCTCATCATCAAAATTTGCAGAAACTAGTTCTAGTTCTCAGATTTTGCCTAATGTAATGAAAAGGCCATTGTATCTATGTGTGACAATAATGAAAAAAAGGGCTGTCTTCCTGGGCATACCACCTATAGAATTGCCTATGTTTAGAAGGGGGCTCACGCTTCATTTAGTGTTCACTGTTGTTGTTGTCTTGTAATTCTTAATAATTTTAGAGAAAGGAACTTACTTTTTTATTTTACCCTGTGCCCCACAAATAATGCAGCCAGACTCGATTACAAACAATTGCTTAAAATAAGAAGCAGGTTTGTTTCCTGGATCTATACAAAAATCTAATTGTTACCTTGAATTTTAATTTTAAAACCTGGAAACTGTAAACAATATGACTTTTTATCTTGTACTTTTGTTTAATTAGAAAATTACATATTCATTGTATAAAATTTAATAAATACATAAAGTGTAAAGAAAATCACCCAAGTGATGTCAAAAACATGGCGGAGTGAGAGACATCCTGAGATTACTTCCCTTGAACCAACAATAACCTGAGCATATAAAATTCAACAAAAAACACCAAACTCCACACCAACACATCTGAACATAGGATCTGCGCATAAGAGCTACCACAAGCTAAAGAGAGATCTTTATATAATAAATGTACCTTCTGGAAAAAATAAAAAAGCAGAATACACTTCCATTAATACCCAGGCAGAGAAATAATACATTGAACACGATGAACAACCAAGGTGACCAGTAGCTGTGAAAGAAAGAAAAAAATCCGCAGAAAATAAGCTTACAGACATAGAAATATGTGACTTAAATGACAGAGAATTCAGGATGATACTTCTGAAAAAACTCAATGAGATCTAAAATAATTCATATCAACAATTTCAGGAATTGAAAAAAAACAACTAGATGAACAGAATGAGTTCTTTAGCAAGGAGATTGAAACCCTCAATAAGACCACAATAGACATTCTGGAGATGAAGAACACACTGCAAGAGCTGAAAAATAAAACAGCACACTTCGAAAATAGAGTAGACCAAATAGAGAAAAGGATCAGTGATATCGAAGATAGAAATCTAGAAATAAATCAGAAGGAAGAAGAGAAACCGAACAATGAAAAAGAATGAAAGGGAAATACAAGTACTAGCTGATAACATCAGAAGAGGAAACATAAGAATAATGGGCATTATCAAAGGCAATGAAAAAGAGCAGGGACTGGAAAGCATTTTCAGACAAACGGTGGACGAGAATTTCCCAAATCTAAGGAATGAACTGGAGCTTGGAATTCAAGAAGTCAAAAGAACACCCAATAATCTCAACCCAAAAAGGCCTTCACCAAGACACATTGTATTAAAATTATCAAAAATCAATGAAAAAGAATTCTCAAGGTAGCCAGGAAAAAGAAGATGGTAACCTAAAAAACGAAAACCCATTAGATTATCATCGGACTTCTCAGGACAACCTTACAAGCAAGAAAGAAGTGGAATTAAATATTCCTACTATTAAATGAAAAGGACTTCCAGCCAAAAAATAATGTATCCAGCTAAGCTGTCCTCAAGATATGAAGGAGAAATAAAGATATTTCCAGACATACAAAAAATTGAGGGAATTCCTGCATTGCAAAGAAATACTGAAAGGTGTCAGCTCATCTAAAACAAAATAACAAAACAAAAGAAATAAAAAATTAGGAGTAAGGTGACTAGTAGGCAAATAGAAGCGGAAGAGAGCAACCATTACTAGGAACAGGGCATTATAAGCTTAAACAATAAGAAAAGATTTGTTATAGCAAGATAGTAATGAATGTTTAGCATGCAAAGGGATGAAATGAAACAACACTGACTGAAAAGGAGAGGATTCAAAGATCTAAATTTGCAAAGGGGAATGGAGATGAGGCACATGCAAAACAAAATAGACAACTGTATATATATAATAATACTTTACATATTTGTAACGGTAACCACACACCAAAGATTCAGAACTGAAGTATATAACATAAAGCAAGAACAACCAGAGGCAAAACATACAAAAGCCAACCAAAATAAAGAAAACAGAAACACAAGCAATGGAAATATCGAGCTACCAGAAAGTTAATGATAAAATGGCTACAAGAAGATCACATATTTCAATAATCACCTTAAATGTAAATGGACTGAACTCACCAATAAAAAGGGACAGAGTTGCACATTGCATCAAAAAATAAAACACAACCAAGAACAAAACACAATCATGTGCTGCCTCCAGGAGACACATCTCAGCTCCAAAGACAAATATGGACTCAAAATGAAAGAAAGGAAAATGATTTTTCAAGCAAATGGCATTCAGAGAAAAGCGGGAGTAGCGATACTAATATCGGATGAAATAGACTTCAAAATAAAAAAGATAAAGAAACATAGTGAGGGATACTTCATAATGATAAAAGGAATCATGCACCAAGAAGACATAACACTTATTAATATTTATGGTCCCAATCAAGAAGCCCAGAATATGTAAAGCAATTACTAAAAGAACTAAATGGGGAAACACACCAAAACACTGTCGTAGTAGAAGACCTAAATACTCCACTGTCGGATATGGACAGATCATTCAAACAGAAAATCAATAAGGAAATATCATCCTTAAATGACACATTAGATCAACTGGACATAGTCAACATACACAGAGCATTCCATCCCAAATCAGCTGCTTATACATTCTTCTCTAGTTCACATGGAACATTCTCAAGAATCAACCACATACTGGGACACAGAGATAAGAACCACAAATACATGGAGATTAAACAACATGCTACTTAAGAATAACTGGGTCAGAGAAGAAATAAAAAGAGAAATCAAGAGATACATAGAAATGAATGATAATGATAGTACAACATACCAAAATTTTTGGGACATGGCAAAGAGATCATAAGAGGAAAATTCATATCATTATGGGTCTATCTCCAAAAATAGGAATGAGCCCAAATAAACAACCTAATGCTACATCTTAAAAAAAAAAAAAAACTAGACAAAGAAGAAGAAATGAAGCCTAAAGTCAGCAGAAGGAAAGAAATAATCAAAATTAGAGCAGAAATAAAAGAAATTGAAATAAAAAAATAAACAATAGAAAAAGTAAATGCAACAAAGAGCTGGTTCCTTGAGAAAGTTAATAAAATTGACAAAACCCTGGCTAGACTCATTGAAGAAAAAAGAGAAAAGACACAAATAAACAAAATCAGGGATGACAGAGGAAAAATTATTACAGACACCAAAGAAATACAAAGTATCATACAAGAATATTATGAAAAAGTATATAACGCCAAATTTAATAACATAGAAGAAATGGACCAGTACTTAGAAAAATACAATCTTCCTAGACTGAATCAAGAAGAACTGGAAAATCTAAATAGACTGATAAGCAGTATGGAAATTGAAACAATTATCAAAAACCTACCAAAAATTAAAAGTCCAGGATCAGATTGCTTCACCAGTGAATTCTACCAAATATTCAAAGAAGATTTAATACCTATTCTCCTCAAACTCTTCCAAAAAATCAAAGAGGCAATGCATCCGAACTCATTTTATGAAGCCAGTATTACCCTGATACCAATATGTGGTAAAGATAACATTAAAAAAGAAAACTACAGACCACTATCTCTCAAGAACGCAGATGTAAAAATCCTAAATAAGATACTAGAGAACCGAATACAACAACATATTAAAAAGATTATACACCACGGTCAAGTGGGCTTCATCCCAGGGGGTATAGGTGGTTCAACATATGCAAATTGCTTCATGTGATACACCACATAAACAAATTAAAAAGGAAGAATCATATGATCATATCAATAGATACAGAAAAAGCCTTCAACAAGATACAGCATCCATTTATGATCAAAACACTTCACAAAATCGGTATAGAAGGAAAGTACCTTAACATAATGAAGGCCATATATGACAAATTCTCAGCCAACATTATACTTAATGATGAAAAACTAAATACCTTCCCTCTAAGATCAGGAACAGGGAAAAGCTGTCCAATATCGCCACTGTTATTCAATATAACATTGGAGGTCCTAGTGAGTGCAATCAGACAAGAGAAAAATATAAAAGTCATCCAAATAGGAAACGAAGAAATCAGACTGTCACTATTTGCAGATGATATGGTTCTCTCTATAGAACACCCTAAAGACTCCACAAGAACACTACTAGAAATGATAAGCAAATACAATAAAGTCTCTGGATATAAAATCAAGGTTCAAAAATCCATAGCGTTCCTATACTCTAATAATGAAGTGCCAGTAAAATAAGTGGAGAAAATAATTCCTTTTGCAATTGCAACAAAAAGAATAAAATACCTAGGAATAAATCTAACAAAACATGTGAAGGACCTATATAATGAAAACTACAAGACCCTTTTAAAAGAAATTGAAGAAGATACAAAGAAATAGAAAGACATTTGGTGTTCTTGGATTGGAAGCATCAACATACTTAAAATGAACTTATTACCCAAAGCATTATACAGATTTACTGCAATCCCCATCAAAATCCCATCAGCATTTTTTAAAGAAATAGACCAAAATATCATCAGATTTGTATGGAAGCACAAAAGACCCCGTACTGTCAAAGCCATCCTGAGAAAAAAGAACAAGGCTGGAGGCATCACTCTACCCGATTTCAAATTATAATACAAAGCAACAGAAATCAAAACGGCATGGTATTGGCAGCAAAACAGACACACGGACCAGTGGAACAGAATTGAGAGCCCAGAAATAATCCCATATTTTCATGGACAAATAATTTTTGACTAAAAGCCAAAAACATACAGAGGAGAAAGGAAAGCCTCTTCAATAAATGGTGCTGGGAAAACTGGAAAGCCGCTTGCAAAAGAATGAAACTAGACTGTTGTCTATCACCACACACCAAAATTAACTCGAAATGGATTAAGGACCTGAATATAAGAGCTGAAACAATAAAATGCATAGAAGAAAACATAGGAATGAAACTCAAGGACCTTGGGCTTAAAGAGGATTTTATGAATTTGACCTCAAAGGCAAGAGAAGTAAAAGCAAAAATAAATGAATGGGACTACATCAAACTAAAAAGCTTCTGCTCAGCAAAAGAAATCAACAAGATAAAGAGAAAATCATCCAAATAGGAAAATATATTTGCAAGCAATGCCTCTGATAAGGGCCTAACATCTAAAATATACAAAGAACTCATACAACTCAATAACAACAAAAAATCATATGATCCAATTTAAAAATGGGCAGACACTTGTCCCTAGAGGACATACAAATGGCCAACAAATATATGAAAAGATGCTCAACATCGCGAGCTATTAGAAAAATACAAATCAAAACCACAATGAGATACCATCTCATATCTGTTAGAATAGCTATAATAAACAGGACAAGTAATAAGAAATGGTAGAGAGGATGTGGAGAAAAGGGAACCCTCATACACTGCTGATGGGATTGCAAATTTGTACAGCCACTATGGAAAACAGGAGATTCCCCAAAAAACTACGTATTGATCTAACAGATGCTCCAGCAATGCTTCTACTGGATATTTACCCCAAAGTCTTTAAAACCCATATTCAAAAAGATATCTGCACACCAATGTTCATAGTAGCATTATTCACGGTGGCCAAAGTGTCCTACAATAGATGATTGGCTAAAGAAACTGTGGTACATATATACAATGGAATATTACTCAACCATTAGAAGAGATGAAATACTGCCATTTGCGACAACCTGGATGGACCTCGAGATAATCATGCTAAGCTAAATAAGCCAGACAGAAAAAGTTGAAAATGACGTGATATTAATTATATGTGGCATATACCCTAAAAGTAACAAAGGAACAGGAGAAACAAAGAGAGACTCATGGACATGGACTGTAGACTAGTTGTTACCAGAGGGTATGGGGTAGTGGAGGAGGGAGGATGTAGACAAGGTAAAGGGAATCTAATATATGGTAGCTGAAGGAAACTGGACTTTGGGTGGTAAAAACACAATAGAATATACAGATGTCAAATGATAATGTACACATGAAAATTATATGTTTGTATTAACCAATGTTACCCCAATAAACTTAATTTAAAAAATACCCAGAATCCTTTTCCAGTCCTTTTTTATTCTCAAGTTTGTGGTCATAAAGAATATCTAGAGATGTTTAGGTCTCTTGAGAGTGAAGCTCTAATTTGTTTGTTCAACTGCAAGCTATGTCTACTCCCTCCATGTTGATATAGGGAAGAGGCATGAGGGCTCCACTATCTGACTAAATATTAAACCAAGTTGTATTCAGAGCCTGCAGTGTGTTGCCAGACCACAGGGAAACTACAGTACAAAGAGACATTCCTGGTGAGATTACTAACAAACTATTTACCCATGCCTTTAATACTGCATACCCTTACCATGAAAGGAAAACAGGAAAGCAAAGTCTTTAAAGCTATACCCTCCACAAAATAAACCTAATCATTCATTCTCTACTACCAGACCACAGGGAACCTACAGAACAAAGGCTGAGATTGCTAACATGTCTTTAACGCTGCATACCCACACCTTTAAAGCTGCATACCCACACTGTGAAAGGAAAACAGAAACTTTAAGCTGTGATTCATAGAAACTAAGAATCACATATAAACTGAATTCCTCAAACACTCAGGATCTCATTCTCTGGCTTTGAGAGGAGACCACATCTCGGTCTGTGGAGCATTATTCCTTCTCTAATAAACTTTTCTTTTGTCTTTAACCCTGGTTCACATTTCAATTCTTCCTGAATGCAGTCAAGGACCCTCTATTTCAGCAGGTCTATGGCTTGAGTCCCCACTTGGGGAAATTTGCCCCATCTTGTATCAATGTTACCTGGGAGTTTTTGAGCTTATGTCAGGACTACATTCCTTCACTTGACCAAAGTTCTGTCCCTGTTTGTACCCACTTAAGCGAGTAACACTTCAGCCTCCCTCCAAGCCCGTTTTTGCCACTACTGCCTGGATTTCTACTTTGGCCTAGTGCAATAGTTCCCACAATGGTATTGGCCTTGGTCTGCTCAACAGGATCAGCATGGAGTGTTTTCTTTAATGTTACACTAGCTTTACTCTGAAGTTTCTCAGGTCACAGCCTCCCCCCGCAACACCCAGACCTCAGGATCCTCCTGCCAGGGAATCTGTCACCCTTTTTCCTCTTTTCCCTGGAAAAAGTACTCTCTGGCTCACATCTACCAGTTACCTTATTTAGGCTAAAAGCAATCTATGATTTAACTAGAACTCCAGAATGTAACCAAGGACGTTATCTTAGGAACTCATGCATTATTTACCATTCTACCCTGCCAATAGTCTTTCAAAGCAGTTACTCTGCTAAAATCTTCTAGGCTTTATCTCCACTTGGGTTTAAGTTGTTATCTTTGGTAGAGAAAGAAAGACGTAAAATGTTTATAGAATAGAAACCAGACTGCTATCTTGATTCCACACTTAGATACAGTCCTTTTTTGCAGGAGAGTGGAGAGAAACTTGCATATTTAATGAGAGGCAGGCCTTTCATCAGCAAGCAACCTTGATATCCACAGCTACCCACACTCTACTCTCAACTGGGTGCTCTGTGATTTCTCTAGCCATAGTGACCAAGCCCAGCAAGCAGTAGTTTGGTCCATTTGTTGGAAGATCTGGCTAGCTAAGTTGGGTGACAGTTTAGAGCATGAACTTTAGGCTCAGAAAAATGGGTTCAAATTCCATCTCCACTCACGAGAATAACTGTTACCTTAGGCAAGTGACTTGGCCTCTCTAAGACTATTTTCTCTATAAAATGAGCACAATATAAAGCACTCTTATTGAGTTGTTAAAAAAGATCAAAGGAAATAAATGTTTTAATTATACATTACAATTTTTAATTTGCAATTATGATAAAATACATAAACAAAATTTACCATTTTAATAATTTTTAAGTGTACAGTGTTAAGTATATTCACATTATTGTGCAATCAGTCTTCAGAACTTTTTCATCTTACAAAACAGAAACTCTACACCCATTAAACACTAACTCCCCACTCCCCCCTCTTCTCCAGCCCCTGGCAACCACCATTCTACTTTCTGTTTCTATGAGTTTACTTTTCATACCTCACGTTTGGGAAGTCATTTTTGTAACTAGCTTGTTTCACTTAGTATGATGTCCTCAGGGTTCATCCATGTTGCAGCATGTGGCAGAATCTCCTTCCTTTTTAAGGCTGAATAGCATTTCATTGTGTGTACATACCATATTTTATTTATCCATTCATCTGTGGATGGATATTTGGGTTGCTTCCACCTTTTGATTATTGTGAATAGTGCTGCTATAAACGTGGATGCGCAAATATATTTGAGATCCTGGTTTTAATTTTTTTAGATATATACCCAAAAGTGATATTGCTGAGTCATACAGTAATTCTATTTTTAATTCTTTGAGAAACTGTCATACTATTTTCCCTCACCTTTTCATATGTAACGGCACCTTTCATATGCTTTTTGGCCACTTGCATATCTTCCTTGGAGATATGTCTACTCAAGTCTGTTGCCCATTTTTTAAAAAATTTTATTTAAGTATGGTTGGCTTATAATAGTGTATTAGTTTCAGGTGTACGACATAGTAATTCGACATTTATATACCTTATGATGTGATCCCCACACTAAGACTAGTAACCATTTGTCATTATGCAAAGTTATTACAATATTATTGACTATATTCTCTGTGCTGTACATTACACCTCTGTGGGTTATTTCTTTTATAACTGGAAGTTTGTACCTCTTATTCCTCTTCAGTTTTTTCACTCATCTCCCCACAGTTATTTGGGGTTTTTTTTTTTTGGTTATTGTTATTAAGTTATAAGAATCTTTCACATATCTGTATATTAACCACTTATCAGATAGATGATTTGCAAATATTTTCTCCCATTCTGTAGGTTGCCTTTTCACTCTGTTGACTGTATCCTTCAATGCACAGAAGTTTTTAATTTTTATATTGTCCAATTTATCTACTTTAACTTTTGTTGCCTATGCATTTAGTGTCAAATCCAAGAAATCACTGCCAAATCCAATGGCATGAAGTATTTCCTCTATGTTTTCTTCTAAGCACTTTACAGTTTTAGGTCTTACATTTAGGTCTTTGATCCACTTTAAGTTAATTTTTTATATGGTATAAGATAAGGGTCCAACTTCATTCTTTTGTATGTGGATATTCAGTTTTCCCAACATCATTTGTTGAAAAGACTGTCTTTTCCCTATTCAATAGTCTTGGCAACCTTGTGAAAATAATTACACATTTGTTTTTGTGATTATTTGATTCATGTCTGCTTCTCCCACTAATTTATAATCTCCAAGAAGGCAAGAATCATGTTGATTTTGTCCACTATTGTACCTTCAGTGTTTAGTATATAGTAAAGACTGAATAAAGTTTACTTGAATAAATGCTTGAAAAACACATAACACAATGCCTAACACTAAGTAAAATTTTAATACACAGGAACTATTATTATTGTTGCTATTGCTATTGAACCCATTGCACCCTTTGCCTGAGGTGCACTTTGCTTAATCTGAAAAAAAAAAAAACTAAAATAAATCTTTCTGCCTAAGGGAAACACAATAAAGTAAATATTAAGGTGTGCTATTGTCCAGGCTTTGGGATATGGCAGACTTGGTTCAAACATTGGTCCATTTCTTTCTATCTGTGTAATCCTTGGCACATTACTCAGCACTGATATTTCCAAGTATCACTTTCCTTATCTGTAAAATGAGGGCAATAATATCTATCTCATAAAGTTGTTAAGTGGATTAAATGAAATATGTGTAACAACTTTGCATAGTGTCTGGCATTTGTAATAAGCCCTGAATAAATGGTTCTTCTGTTATTTCTTTATAAGCCATTAGAATCTCTATCTTGTCCCCTTAGTTTGGTTTGCTATTATCTTTTAAAAGGTTACTTTCTTAGCTATTGTCTCCATTTATAAGACAATTTAAAATAGATAACAAGGGTAAGTAAGCTTGAATGGGAAGTATTTGATTAGAATACTTAAGGCAAAATGTCATTGGAGAGTTTCTATCAGATCTGGAAATTACCATAGCCTACAGAAAAGCTAATAGTTATTTTTTTTCTCTTGACCAAAATGGGAAGCACTTTATTGGTGCAGATCCTGACATTATAGATTATCTCTATGAGAATAAAGATTTTTCAGGAAAAGAGTCTCCTTTAAAAAATGGGGAGGGGGGGATATAATTTATGAGAAAGTATGGTGAGAAAGAAATATCTCCTTAAGTGTTTGGCAGACTCATACTGTCAGAAAAGACCCTCAGAAAGGACCTGCTCCATCTGTGTCTTGAGGAAGGTAAATGATTAATCCTACTAGTGTTGATAGGCTTGTATTTCATATTAGTGACTTATTAATCACTTGACCTTTTCCACAGTGCACTTAGCATAGTAAATTATACTTATTTCTATTGAGGCTTGGGTGACTTACATCACCCTTTGCAACTTAGCCAGATTTGGGCTCAATATAAGTCACCCATTAGACACATTGCAGCTGATTGTGCATTTTTACCATGTAGTGTGACGGTTTAGTGGCAGCTTAATAAGAAAGCACTAGGAAATACAGAAAAGGAAATAAAGAAGGTTATACCAATTTAATTTCCCACTTTACCTTGGAAATCTCTCATAGCTAAATCACAAGGAAAAATTCCAAATGCGTGTGAGATTTTAATTTTTTTTCCAACACAAAAGATAGCTAGTAGAATGACTTTAAATTAGTAGAAATAAGTCCAATGCCCCCCTTTTTGATGTCCCTGCTCTCTTTTATACTTTTCCAGCTCTGATATTGTTGACTTCCTCCTCCTCTGTGAAAATTGTATTTCTGCATTTTTTCCCCAAGAATCCAACCACTTTAACTGTTTCCATTAGCTCCTCAGTCTCTTCCCAATTATGACTGATTCTCTAACCCAATTCAAGAAATATACATTTATTTATTTATTTATTTACTTACTTACTTACTTATTTATTTAACAAACATAGATGGAGAACTTACTATGTTCCAGACACTTTGTAGGTTCAAGAGTTGAAGGGAAAAGGCTAGAAACAAAACAAATAAAGGGGAATTCCAGGAAGTGATAAGGGGTATGAAGCCATTCATTTATTCTTCATTCAACAAATGCTTTTTGAATACCTACTACACACCAGACACTGTTCTATGTGCTGAGAATTCTCTTTCATGGATCTAAATTGGGCCTCCCCATTGTGAGCAAGATGGGACAAGCACTTGGAGGCAGGAGCCCAGTGAGTAAAATGAGGCAGCATCTAAGTATGCATTGATGGGGTGAAACCTGAAGAAGTGGAAAAGAAAAGGAGAATGTAGAAACAATCTTGAAAGAAAAATCAGCAGGGTCTAATTACTAGCTGAACATGGAGAAAATAAAGTACTAAGAAGCCAGTGCCAGTGCTTGGGTAACTAGGAGAACAGGGAGCCTTCCCACTATTCATTCTGCTCCTTTCCTACTGAAAGTGTCCCTATTGTACTTTACAGTCTCCATTCTCAGCAGGAAATTGAATCCCATGCCCAGCTTGAGGGTGGGGCCTGATTGGTTAAATTATTCAGTGACTCTCATTCCCTGGCTACAGCAATTGGTTCAGGAGTGGTCATGTGCCTTAATACAAGTCAAACGAGAGAGAGTAAATCCTAGAACATGGGTAAGATCTACTGGATAGGACTACTCTTTTTCTGGATGCTGATATATAAGAAGGTGAAGTCTGGAACAGTGACAATTATTGTGCTACTTCAAGGGAAGAGCATGGAGCTCTGGGGCCTACCTTGTGAAACCTAAGAATGAAGCCAGTACCACAGAATGCACAATAATGAGACTGGAAGAAAGTGGATCTCCAGTGACATCATTTGAGTCCTGGATCAAGCCTCACATGAAGCTAGTATACATCTCAACTTTTCAGTTATGTGAGCCAAAGATTCTTTGTATTGTTTAATCTGGTTTGAGTTTTCTGTCACTTGCACTTCCCATTAGCACATATGACAGTGTTGAGTCCCCAGGAGGCCAATGAGTACTTGTGATCTTAAGAGGCTCAACGAATGGATACCTTTTGATTTACTTTTGAATTACAACCCTCAGTGTATACAGACACTGTGCTGTGTCCAAAGGCAATTTTGTTTCTACTGTCAAACAAAAGTTTCCAGTGAGTTGTTCATTGATATTAAAGAAAGAAGAGTAAAACCAAGAGATTTACAGAAGGAAACACATTTGTATTCAGATCCTCTTCTGCTCCCTGAAGTGTTCTTTTGTATTTGTTATGGTTTTTCAACCCCAGTGATGAAGTCAGCCCTGGCTCCTTTTTTCCAGTAAATGTATTCAGCGGCCAATGTTTGGGCAGTGATTCTTAAATTTTAGGTGTACAAAACTCACTTAGGGAGCTTATTAAAATACAGATTTCTGTGACATGCTCCAGGAGATTCAGATTCAGTAAGTCTTAAGTAGGGCCCAGGAATCAACAGTTTTAACATTTTTCATAAGCTCCCAGATGACATATATGCAGCTGTCTCTTTGAGAAACACCATTGTCTTAGGCTGAGTTCCCCCAAAGCAGATCCTGATAAGGAGATTCATGAGTAAATGATTTATTAAGGAAGTACTCCCAGGAGAAACCTGTTAGGGAATGAGAGAGGTAGGAAAGAGAAGGGGAGGGAGCTAGGCAAAATCCTGCGGAGGGTAGCTGCAGCCTGATAGGGAAGCTCAGGTTGTAAGTAATCCCTCAGAGTTGTCCATTCTCTCCTGGGGAAAGGAGCTGGACTTTCACATTCCTGCACTAACAGCCAGATCAGGGAGACTTAAATTCCCAGGCACTTCCATATAGGCAAAATGATTTCTATAGCTTGTGAGAAGTTCTCTGAAATCACAAGCATGGGTGGGCTTTGGAAGCAAAAACATGGTGAAGCTAAGAGAGGGGCAGAGAAAAGTAAAAAGACTAGGAGGGGATTCAAGTGGAGCACCTATAATGTCTGCTCAAACCATTTAAGGGATTTCATATTTAATACAAGAGTGTCTGCATTTTAAAAGTAACTAAGGGAGAGGATAGTGTGCACCAAGTACAAAGGGGAGTCTCTTAAAAGTAGAATTCTGTTCATGATGGAGATTTGGGGGTCTCAGTCTACACATAAGACTAGTGCCACTGAAATCTGCAGTCTTTTAATGAGTGAACTCTTTAAAATGGCATTTGGCGCCTCTTGCTATCCAGCCCTTGCCTATTTCTCTAACCCCCTCTGCCCTCTTTCTTCCTATATTCTATGATCCAGCTGTGACCCACTTCTCCAGAAGAGCACATTCTTCTTCCCAAAAAAGCATATTATTGCTCACCTTCAGGACTTCATAAATGCTGTTTTCTCTACCTAGGATCAACTGGTCCCCATTCCTTTCATTTGGTTAATTTCTATACTTTTTTTCTATCTCAAACATTTCTTCAGTTGGGCCTTCCCTGACCCATAGGTCCCCTTGCTATTTGCTCCCCATACTTGCCACTTCCTTATTACCATCACTTTTCATCATAATTATTTGCTTGATACTTGTTTTCTTCTAGAACAAAACTTGAAGAGGACAGAGACCATGTCTGCTTTGTTTGTAGCTAGAACCTCAGTAGTTACCATAGAGATTCACTGAATGAACATAAAATAAATGATTTGCAACATGAGATTGGATATATCCTGTACATGTAGTTTTTTTCTGGAGAACTTAATGGTGTCTTTTATTTGAGGTTAGACACCTGCTTACACCACCAGGCAATAACTTTATTCCAATTTAAGACAGTGTCATTTTTAATTTAATTCAGTGATTCAGTAACATTTATATGCTTAAGCAATCATAAGAGGCTAAGCCCTGAATTGCCTAAATTAACCCCATGCCACGCTGATCTCTGTGTTGTATTCATGTTAATATTTCTCTAAAGTGTTTGCCCCTTTGATATCTGTGTCATTTTTAAATTAGGTGGGAGCCCAACAACCTGAGAATGTCTAATGCAATTGTGAGGAAATCCAACGCCTCCAAGTCATTGAAGATTTTCACTGACATCTGAGAATCAAATTTGTTTAGCACCAACCCCATCATTGTGGGTTTTTAAATGGTTCTGAAATTTTTAAAGGCCTGTCAGTTATATACTCACAGTATATCTACATTTTGATGAAGATATAGAATTATTTCATTGATAATTTTCCTAGTATTGGAAATACTGTTGATTGGCTGCCAAAGCCTATTCTTCACCTGCTTCTACCTTGCTTACTACTATCAAAGACGAGGCAAGAAGTCAGATACCAGAGTTTCCAGCTTCCCTTGCAGATGAGGGTTGCTATGTGACTCTGTCCTGGCTATTGAGATGAGAAAAGGATAAATGATTTTTTCCTAATAAGAAATGAGAGAGAGGGCAAAACAGTCTTGCTTACTCTTGCTGCCTTCCTAATTCTTGCTTTTAAATGCAGTTCGATGTTAGAAATTATGGCAGCCATCTTGTGACGATGAAACAACAATCCTGAGAATGAGAAGTTAATGTATCAAGGACGGCAGAGTGGAAAGAAAGATCTGAGGTAACTGATGACACTTTTGTGTAGCCGATCCAGTGTTAGTAACCACCCACCTCTCAACTCCTTGCTCTATATGAAAGATAAGCACCCTCCTCCTATTTTTTTAAACCACTGTTATTGATTATTAAGTTATTAACACCTGAACACAATCTGATGCACCTGGACCTTCAACATTTTCTTCGTGGAAATGAAAACATAACTAAATTAATTATTGACATCCGATCATTTATACTTGTGCTTACTTGTTGGTGGAGTATTGGACTTCTGGAAGAAACCCAGAGAGTAATTCATTTCATTTAAAAGGCTTGGACATTTTGATTGCAGAAACAGAGAGGGGCCACATCCAGCCATAATGCATGGTACAAGTTCTGAGGGATTTGTATTCCAGATAACCTCTGTATGACTAAATACCACAGTGGGAGCTGGGAGATTTAGGTTCAGATTAGACGCTCAGCTAAATATGTGACCATGGACATGCAGTTGTCTCTGAATCGTTTTCTCATCTGTTGTACCATTTGTAGGATGCTTTCTTTGAAAGCAACAGGAAACTCAACTCAAAATGGCTTAAACAATAAAGGAGTTCATTTTCTTACATGACCAGAAAGTGTAGAAAGTTCGCTAAGAGATTGATGTCATTGAGGACATCTCCACCCGGATGCCCCTCAGTTCCACCTTCATCTTAGGTCTGACTACCTTCATGGGTACAAGATGTCAGATGTCCACAATTGAGGCTGCATACCTCTTTACTCAAGAAGGAGGTGGGGACAGTGTTTCCCATCCATAAGGGGAAAAAATACTGAGCTTTCTGCTGACTGGAATACTTTGAACCATTCAAGCCTAGTGACCAGGAATGCCAACAGCTGATTCAGTTAGGCCAATCATTGTGGCAAGGGGGCTGCATTTATTAGTTTAATGAATCAGGGCCCAAGCTCTCCAGGTGAGATGGTAACAATCCTATCTCAAACCCTGAGCTTCTACATCATGGTGGTGGAATGGCTTCTGGGAGAGCAACCATCACATCCCTCATATCTGTAAATTACTAAACTGAACTGGCTAACCTTTAAGGCTCTTTCCAGATCTAAACAGGGTGTGATTCCATGAGCAGAGTGCAAACCTATCTCTGTCATCTTTTTTATTCAACTCCACTTTCTTTTTTTTTTTTTTTATAATTGTCCTTTTCTACCTCTGAACATAGGCCCCTGGGGGTTATTTGGAAAATAACCCCAAAATGAAGTCAACAAGCCTCGGCATAGCTCAGACTTTGGCTGGGGAGAGGAAGTGAAGCTAACAGGGTGATTTGTGAGGGTCATTGTGCACTTCATGGCAGAATGACGCCTTATTCATTAGGCACCAGGTAGACATGCCAGTTTGGGGTGAGTAACTTGAAAATGTGGGACTCTAAGTGGAGGCGGTGTTTCTCAGGCTCTAAAGCTCCCTTTCCTAGAGAATGCACAAGCTCTTTGAAAAAGGAGGAAAACCTCCTCATACAATTATATTTTCTCTCTGATTTGCATTTTTTAAAAACAGGTTTGGTACTCAAATTCTTAACACTGACAAATCACTCAGCCTCTTGAGGGAGCGGTCACGGGTTTGCACAGAACCTTTCAGAATAAAAAATAGGCCGTGAGTCTCCACCCACCCCCACACAGTTAGGTAAATACTATCTTTTTTCTTTCTTTCTTTTTATTACCGCACTGAGAAATTTACCAGATGATTTCTGGAGGCTGACTTATGAACTAATTGGGCACTTCAGCTGCGCAGAGGAACAAAGACTTTTTTTATTGGTCCTCAACTGAGGCATATACCTGTCTGATGGTGTTGACTCATTCCGCACATGCTCAGTCGAACAGAAATCTTCATATTGAATACAACCTAACACAGCGGCAACACCCAAAACCTCACTCCCTGGCTGACCCCGTGCATCCTCTCTCTCTAGTTGCATTTTTATCCTGAATCGTCTAACATTTATAGGGAGTAAAGGGAGCAGAGCAGGTCCTGGGGGCTCGGGGTGGGGGTGGGGGAATATACAAAGGGGCTTAAAGTCTCTTTATGTGCCTGCCTTCCTGACCTCTCTCTAGGCTGTATCTAGCGGGGGGGGGGGGAGGGGGGGGGGGGAGGGGAGGAGGGGCAGGCGCTGGATAGATATTTGTTGAGTTTGGGCAGAATGCAGAAGAAGCTGTCTCTATAAATTGCCATTTGTTGTTGCACACCTTCCTGGACAGTTTTTGTTTGGTCCTTTACTTGTAGGTAGACGATCCTCTTTTCCCCAGCTTTTATTTTCATTAATGACAGAGTGGTACTAAAATCATCCACCGCCTAGCACGGTCTGGAGTGACAACCTTTCCACCTCTCTTCTTGATTTCCCATTCATTGGGACTCTTTCCCAGCAAAAACTGGGAAAGTCTTCCTGCTGTTACAAAAGAAGAGAGGGAGAACAGCTGAGATTCCGAGCCTCTCCCTACAGATAACCAAGAACGTGCATTCGGTCGTAGACCTTTTGTCCCCGGCTCCTTCTGTAGCTTGGTCGCGGAGGTAACAACCCCGACCAGCCTCCGCATAAGGAGCTGCTACCCGGTCGCCCAACAACCAACACCGCCACCACAACCCCCACGGCTTCTAGATTCCCCAGCGTCCGCCGGTTCGCCGTGACGTGGCTGGCGGCGCGCGCATGCGCTACTCAGCCCTGTGCCTTTCCTCTGGGACACCGCCCCCCGACGGGCTGGAGTGGGCGGGGCCTGTGGGTCCAGGCAGCTTGGCTGTAGCCGGAGGGCGTGTGTGCGCGAGGCGGTTGCGCGGGGTTCGGGAGCTGGTCGGCTCCTGAGGCCGAGGAGGAGGACCTGAAGGCGGCGGCCGCAGCTCCCGCCTGTACCGAGAGCCAGTCCTGCGAAGCCCCCTCCCACTCCCAGGCGGGCGGTGGTGGCGGCGGCGGGAGGAGTAGAAGAAGGAGGGAGCGTCTCTGCCGCCGCCTCCTGGTCCCCAGCGCCGATCTGCCGCCGCCACCTCCCTCCGCGGCGATCCTCCCTCTATGGTCCTATCGGGGCCCGCTCTGTAGCCGGAGCTGCCCCGCGTCGCGCCGGAGCCAGCGTTAACAGAGGGAGCGGTCGCGGCCTCGCGGCCCGCGCGGACTGACGAGCAGACAGCGGAGAGCGGGGCGCTGCGCGGTCCCCGAGGATCCGCACGCCCAGCAGCGCGGCCTGAG
>NW_011889185.1:1784153-1817992 GCF_000151845.1 Pteropus vampyrus | reverse complement strand
TCGCCCGCAGAGGAAGGCGCCGCAGTCTCCGGGCCTCGCGCCCCATTCGAGCGTCCTCAGCACCGAGGGCTCGCGGGTCCTGAGGGGAGGAGGCGAGTCGGGGGCCGGGCACTGAGCTCTTTGGCGCCCCCACCCCCATTTTCGAAGCCCTCCACGCTGCGGCCGCTGTCCCCTCCGGACCATGGCCGACGACGACGTGCTGTTCGAGGATGTGTACGAGCTGTGCGAGGTGATCGGCAAGTGAGTCTCCACGCGAGGGAGCGGGAGTGTGGGAAAATGCATTTCAGTGATGCCCGGGTCCTTCCGCACCCACACCCGCCCCGGGCCTGCCCCGGGCCTGCCCCCTGCCCTCCCTCACCTCCGCCGCCCTGGAACTCCTTCCGAGTGTGGGTCTGGGGAGTTCCCAGCGATCCGTGGACGCGAACTAGCCGAGGTCGGCCACCCCACGAGGCGTGGGGCCGGCCGAAATCTGCTTTCTGCATTTTATCTGACGGTTGCACAGGGACGTGGCCGAACTGATTTTATAGTTGCTTCCTGGGAACAGTTGGGTTTATTGTTACCTTCCGTTTACCACACACCATTAACGAAAAGAGCAGCTTGCATTTCTTTTGCTTGCGTGGGGAAAAAGAGAAAGAACGTCCAGGGATTTTAATTGCCGGGTGTGTGTCTATTGTGCAGGATATTAGATAGATGCCTTTGTGTTCACCCCATGCCCAGATCGGAGGGGGCCATTTAAGAGGCGTTGCGTTCAGTTTCAGCAAATTCCTCACCTGGTGTAGACGAACGTGGAAAGAGTTGGGGAGATCAGAATGTTTAATGCCTCGTTATGCAATGACTGTTAAATCAGTGTTTGAGGCTTCCCTCGACTGCTGTTGGGATGGTGGTTAGTGTGGTAGAGCCGTCTGCTTTGAGTCACCGGGCTGGTCTAGAATATAGAACTGACAGTCCAAATGCTCATCCTTTCATCTGTGTTGTATAATTACACTAGGGAAAAGCAGGGAATCAGATTAATCACAGTGCTAATTGAGAATTAAATCTGCAGTTCCTCATCTAATTGTCCATTTCTTAAATCTGTTTTGAATAGTTTCCTTTTCATTCTCATCAAACAGTATTCCAAGTGCACAATCCTGATAATTTGCTTGTGAGGGAAATGCTGGCAATATGAAGTTGATTTCCTAGTTCAGCGTGTATCCTGTGGCTTTCAAAGTTGAGAAGATAAGATTTAAGAGCAATTTTTGCTTATTTATTGAGGATTGCTAGATAGCTGCTATTGAAATATTTTTACTTCTTTTTTGGAAGCAGTGCTTTATTGTCTATTTTAAGGTCCTCAGTTGAAAAATGAAACCAAGACCTTAGAGCAGTTGGCTCTTTTTCTTTTAAGTCGTCTGCAATGCTGGATTTCAATTTGTTTAAGTGCTGATAACTCATTTTTTTCCCCTTCCATGTTGGGATATTACAGTGTTGCCTCATATAGTGAAATTGTGACTACAGCTTGCTACACACTTTCCTCAGACCCAATTGATAGGAGGACATGTTACTCCTTGCTCCTATTGTTTGTTACATGACCAGCCTGCCTACTAGAAAAATATCCAAATGTGTCCCTTGGTGAAGTGCTCTAGAGCAGCGCTGTCCAAAAGATAAATAATGGGAGCCACATGTAATTTTACACATGTAAATTTTCTAATAGCGACATTAAAATATTAAAAACAAATAGATGCAATTAGTGTTAATAAAATATTTTATTTAACCCAGTAGATCCAAATTATTGAGATATTTACAGCCTTTCTTTCGTACTCAGTCTTTGAAATCCAATGTGTATTTTACACTAGCAACATATCTCAATTCTGACACTAAACCAAATTTTCATAAGAAATACCTGATTTGTGTGTAGGTTTTATAAAATTTGCATATGAAAAAGTAGATTCACATACCCAAGTTCTTCCAAACATACTTAAAAGTTTTTCAATAACAGAATCAAGTATCTCTCTCTAAATTTAAATTTAATGAAAAATAAAATTCAAAATTCAGTTCCTCTGTTGGACTAGCCACATTGTAAGTGCTCGATAGCCAGTGTGAATAGTAAAGCTCTAGACAGACAAATATGTCAGAAAAATCCCCTTGGTTTCTTTATTCCTAGCACCCAGTGAAGGTGAATTAGGGTGTTTCCCCAAAGCCCCCAAATGATTGTATGTGTGTAGAAGTGAATGATGTCTTATGTCTTAGTCATATTTGATTTAAATGAGCCAGCAAAGTCATAATTGGAAACTGTGAGATTAAAATGTTAATTATATTGCGATGATGGAATATAGCCATCATTGAATCAGTGTTAGTTACTAGTTCTGATTCATTGAGGTCTGTAAGAGTGATAGTGTGATCTCTTTGGATATCAAAAAGAAGTGGTCAGCATCGCATTAGCACAATCAATATTCTCCTGACTTATAATTGATAGAATATTCTCAGGAAACAGCTTTGATAGAACTAAATTAATCTCTTCTGTTGCTTCAGAGCTACATAAGGAGGAAGAGTAAGCTAATTTTGAGTAATGGGTACTCTCTGGCTACCTTAACTACAGTGAATGTGAAATCTCATTCATATTCTACAAAATTTAACTTGGTCAGTGCCATTTATGTCATTCCATGAAATAATGAATTCAGGGTAGCCTTCATGGTAAAGAGTGTAATGATAGTGTTCCTCACCCTGTGTAAAGGTTGAAGGTTTCTCTGGTAAATTGTCTCAGCATATATTGATCTGGAAATTGAAATTCACTTGAGATTTTCTTGCAGGGACCTTGACAGCATACATTTTAACTTAGAATTCGTTCAACTCTGGATTTAAACAGAAAGGCCTTGGAGATGTTCATCTGCACCGAAAACCTTTTTGTTGATTTCTGTCCAAGTTCTCTGGAATCGTGATTTTCTTTCATGCTGAGTTAGTATCACAAGTTGGTTTTGACCCCTAGGTCTTACTTAATAGGTTTAAATTTTCACTGAGGTACTTCAAAATAGATTTCACTTTTCAAGATGAGTTGACTATCCACTCACTCTCTTACCTTACTACTTATCTACTCACTCATCCACTATCTTTGAGGGAATCATATGCTTGATTCATTATGAATATTGAATGGATGCCATCTCTTTTTTTTTAATTTGAACTCTTTTCTCCTGTGTTTCTTATTTTTGAAAGTCTAACCAAAAAACTCCTTTGAATGTGTATTGCTTCCGTATCATTTTTCTATATACCATCTTTCAAACAACTGAAAAAAATCACCAATGATAAGACCTTTTCATAGTCCCAAAACTTCTTGTCTTAGCAAATGTAGCAGTTACTGGAAAGGAAAGGTGTTATACAACTATAGGTAATTGGCTAATTTTTGTCATGATCACTTACTAGATATTCTGCAAATGTATAGTTTTATAGGTAAGTGTACAATTAGTAATATTACATGAAGGAAATTTTAAGATGAATCATCCAAATTAAAATATAGAAATTCCTACTTTCATGGTACAACAGTTTCTGTGAAGGAGAATAGCAAAATGCACACTATTTTCACCTTGTGTAGGCTGAATACTTGCCCGGGTATTTAGTAACTGTAACTTCTGACTTTCCTAGTTTGGTAGGACATATACTAAAATTGGAATGCTGCAGCATGACCCCAGCTCAAGGATGACATGTAAGGCATGCTGTATTTTCTTACACTTCAAGAGCACTTATATTTAATTACAGTTACTTATTTATGGGTCTCTCTACTTAACTACTCTCTACCTACTAATAAGGAGCTTCTTGAGGGCAGGGAACATATCTTGCACATCTTTCTCCATTAACACAGTGCCTGCTATGTAACAGTCGTTCATTAGCTATGGCATGAATTGAGCAAATTAATAAAATCTTATGAAAAGGCAAAAAGCATGTTTATCAATCTCAGAGCAATTACTGTCCCAAAAGGCTGTATTAGTTTATAATAGTGGTTTCCCACCTGGCTGCATATTAGAATTACCAAGGGAGTTTTTTAGAAAGATCAATTACCAGGCCCTGTGTCAGATCAGTGAAATCAGAATCTCAGGGAGTGGGTCCTGGTCATTGGTATTTTTTTAAAAGATCTCTAAATGATTCTAATATGTAGCTATGATTGAGAGTCATTGTTTTATGTATGTAATATTTTGAGACTGGCTTTTCAGAGGGTTACAATTTTTAAAAGGTAGAAAGAACATTTTGGGGGAGGTATTGAAGCCAAAAGACCAAAACATGGATTTTATTTTCTCTGTGCTGTTTCTGAGCTTTGTTGTGTAAGAATTTTGTTTCAGCCTATGTTTGCCTTTTGATTTCTTGAGTCTTCTAAGATTCGCATTGATTCATGACACTCATCTAATGGTAACATGATGATTGTCTGATGTTTGGAACAAAACAGAACAGGGATTGCTTGAATAACAGTTGATGATAGCTGTCTACTAGAATGACTCAATTCAATAGTAAGAAATTTATCAGTTTAGTATGGATTGTGTTTGCACATATACTCTATTAAGACTATGGTTAAGTTGCTTATATACTTTAAATGCCAAACTTGTGATTCCAGTAGCACTGTTTACCAGAGAATTGAGTTAAATGCAGCCTTTATGTAAATACTGGATTAATAATATGTAAATATGTAATTTAACATAGAGAAGAATTCAGCTTTACTATTTATACTAGGGGTCCCCAACACCCACACCCCTCAGCTCCACCTCAGATCATCAGGCATTAGATTCTCATAGGAGCACCAGTCCCTGGTGCCAAAAAGGTTGGGAACCACTGATTTATACTAATTACTATGGCTTTCATATATATCAGTTGGCCCACTGATTGGCTTTTCTAGTACCACATTATGTTGGAACATTTTTCCTGGAAATTTTATGTAGACACTGTAAGTAAACAAGTTTTTAATGTTAGGAAAAAGTCAAGTGTGACCCTAAAGGAAACAAGAATTGTCCAGAAATGAGTAGCTATTCCATAACGAAGCGCTTGATTGAGCGACAATCATGTAACAAGGTAAAAGACACAACCACCAGCTAACCTGCTGGCAGCCCAGAAGGATCCAAGCCGTGATAGTTAAACTGAAGTTCCACAGAGGAAATACCTGTTAAACATGAGGGGTGGATTCCTACACATGGCAGGTGTTATTAGGAATAGGTAAGCAGTGTTGATTCCTGATGATGGAGTTTGATTCCGGGACCATTTTAGAGGGAACTGAACTACTCAGTTGCTTTTCTTTTCTGCATTTGTAAAACCTCTCTGAGTCTCTTCATCTCCCCTTTGAAAGACTGCCTTAGGACTTGGAGTTTCTGCAAATGTGGTTTGCACGTTGTCTTTATAAATACTTGTGCCTCTCTTACTGTCTATGAATGTGACATGCTTCTATGTCCCTGACATATACTGTTCACTCCCCTCCCTTTTCCCCTTGTATCTGCAACAATTTCACCTACAAACTATATCTCTAATGTTCCTTAAATTGTGTTTGTGGATATTTCTTTAAATTGAAAATTCTTTTACCATCTTCAGTTGTAGGTCTGCTCAATAAATTAAAAAAGCAAGTATACCTTACTTTTTGAGGTCGTTTTTGAATTACTGCATTTTTGTAAATGTTTTCACATTTTATTTATTTACTTTTTTCTGGATTTATTGAAATATAATAGACAATTTGTCGTTCGTATTTGCATTATACAATTCAATGAGTTTTTTCAATTATAATTGGCATGCAATAATATATTAGTTTCAGTTGTACAGCATAGTGATTAGACATCTATATAACTCACAAAGTTATCGCCCCACTAAATCAGATACACATTTTTTATTTATTACAGTATTCCTTATGCTACACTTACATATTTATTACAACATTATTCCTTATGCTACACTTTATATTTCCATGTCTATTTTGTAACTATTTGTACTTCTTAATCCCTTTGCCCTTTTTTGCCATCTCTCCAATGCCTCTCCTATCTAGTGGCCCTCAAAAAATTCACTGTATCTATGAGTTTGTTTCCATTTTTTTGTTCTTGTTTATTTTGCTCTTTAGATTCCACATGTACATGAAATCATGTATTTGTCTCTCTCTATCTGACTTATTCAGCACAATACCCTCTATGTCCATCAAGGCCATATCTTATTCCATCCTCTTCCATTTAGTCTGTGTGTGTTTTTAAATCTGCACTGAATCTCTTGTAGGCAGCATATGTAGGGGTCTTGTTTTCTTATCCATTCAGCCACTCTATCTTATGGTCGGAGCACTTAATTCTTTTCCATTTGAGGTACTTGTTGATAGATATGTAGTTCTTAATAGTTTTGATACATATTTTTTCTCTTCTTAAAGAAGTCCCTCCAATATTTCCTGTAACACTGGCTTGGTGGTGATGAATTCCTTTAGCTTATTTTTTTTCTGGGAAGCTCTTTATCTGTCCTTTGACTGTGAATGATAGCTTTACTAGATAAAGTATTCCTGCTTGTAGATCCTGGGTTTTCATCACTTTGAACATTTACTGCCAATCCCTTCTGTCCTGCAAGGTTTCTTTTGAAAAATCAGCTGCCAGTCTTATGGGTACTCCCTTGTAGGTAACTAACTGCTTTTTCTCTTGCTGCTTTTAAGATTCTCTCTTTGTATTTAAACTTTGGCATTTTAATTATAAAGTGTCTTGGTGTGGGTCTCTTTGGGTTCATTTATTTTTTGGAGACTCTCTGAGCTTCCTGGAGTCGTATGTCTATTTTCTTCACCAGGTTAGGGAAGTTTTTCATCATTATTTCTTCAAAAAGCTCTTCAACTTCCTGTTTTCCTTCAAGTATCATTATGACATGGATATTTTTCCATTTAATTTTGTCCCATAGGCTCCTTAAGTTATTATAGTCTTGGCTTCTTTTTTCTTGCCATTCTGATTGAGTGTCCTTGGCTTCCCCATCCTCTATATTGGTGGTTTAATCCTTTTCTTTATTCACTCAGTTTATTCCCTCTAATATATACTCTTCATCTCAAATAATGTGTTCTTTGTTTCTGACTGGGTTTTCTTTTATAATTTCCATTCTTATTTTATGTTTTTTAAATCTCTTTGTTAAAGTTCTCACTGAATTCATCTACACTTCTCCTAAGTTCATTGAGCTTCTTTATAGCCAGTGTTTTGAACTCTGCATCTGTTAGATTGCTTTGACTCCATTATTCCTGGATCTCTCTTCTCTCATATGATTTCTGCTTCTTTGTCTTCCCATTTTGGCTGCCTTCTCATGTCTGTTTCCATGTACTAAGCAAAGCTCCTAAGTCTCCTGGTCTTATTAGCGTGGCTTTGTGTGGTAGGTGTCCAGTGGCACAGTCCTGATAGGGGTTCAGCTGCAGGCCAAATTTAGCCCCAGCCTGTTCTCCTATGGTGCCACCTGTTAAGATTCAGCAAGCAATCCACAGATGCTGTGCTTAGAGTTGCCTCAAGAGGCAACGCCAGAAACAGAGGCCAGCTGTCACCAATGTGAGTCTTGTGTTGGCTCAGCACCGGACTTGGAGGACACAACTGGATGTGGCTTGGGTGAGGCCATGAGTTGGGGGAGGCAGAGTTTCAGGGAATCCTCTGGGAGGAATGACCTCTGTTATCCAGTTTGATGACATTTCAGCTATGGTGGTGCTGAGTCCGCACACTGGGAGGTGGGAGGGGTTGACAGGAATAATGGATACTGCCTGCACTTCTGCCTGGGAGAAAGCCTTGCCTCCAGCCCTCGCTCTGACAACTCGGTGTCCCCCTGTAAGTCCCTGGTACCCCCCGAGCAGCCGACCTGGCGCTGGTGCTCAGAGTAAGCAGGTCCGTCACTGGGAAAGTCCGCTTGTGGACACGGCCTGTTTAAGAGGCATCTGCAGCTGCCGGCTGCTGCTGCCACAGCCTCTCTCCCAGTCAGCCAGAGACCAGGCAGCTTTGTGCCTTCGCCTCCTCCTCCCTTCTATGTTTGCATGGTGATTTTTTATTTCTCTCCCTAGTTGTAGGGCTTCTGTTCATCTAGATCCCAGGTGACTTTGCTTGCTGTTCGCTCTGTGTTTCTGTCACAATTTTGATTTGGTTGCAGGAGGGATGAACAAAGCCTCTGACATCTACACCATTTCCCCTCCCCTCTCGTTTTCACATTTTAAATTTGGCATAGGCACTGTTTAAAGTAACTTCGACATAAAATTGTTTAAAAGAAAAAACATTTTATAACAATGCCTACTTCAAAAGGGGAATTAACATGTATGCCTTCTCATGTTAAGTGTTTTACATGTATTATTTCCTCTACTTGTATCCATTTTACAGAAGACACTTAGATTCAGAGGTGGGTGAATAACTTGCCCACGATCTCATGGAATTCCAACAGGTTCTAAAGTTCCATTTATTTCATGCTGCATTGGGTTTCCTTACAGGAAAGGCACATGTCTTCATTTTCAGAGTATTTTCTGCAAATTTTAATTATTTAACTTTCTAGTTAAATTTCTTACCTCTTCAGTAGAGGTTCCATGCTACTAGTCATTGTTTCATTGATTTTGTTCTTCTTTTTATCTTTCTCTTTAGTGAAATAATAGTGTTTGTCACCAAACTAATAAATCTATGCATTCTTTAGCAATGGAAATATAGACTCTTGGCCATCCATCCAAAATATAATTTGTTTTGGAACTTTCTCTACCCCTTTTACTCTCCACGTTTTTTCTTCCAATTCCCCTGACCTAACAGAGAGAATAGTTAATTACCTCTAATTTTCCAAACCAGAAGTAATGAGGTTTCAGAAATAGATGTTTGTTGGGAGTGAGGTGGGATGGTTTCCACAGGGTAGTTATTCCTATATCTCGTTATAAAAACACTGAAATTGTTCCCTCTGAATCTGAAAAACATGTACTGAGCCATAGCTGCTGAATTGTGAGCGTCTCAGCTGTCTGCCAGCACTGCACACCTAAATAATCAAGTGACTGAATTACTGCTAGAGAGCAGGTACCTGACCCCAGCCAACAAGCTGATGGGGTGTGCAGCTCTCACATTTTGGGTTTTATTTTTTTAGTTGCAACTGACAGTGCAGATTCTAAAACCATCAGCTATGGCTCTGGATTTATGCTACAGGTTTCAAGGTACTATAAGACCTGCTTTCCATTCTTTTTCTCCTGGAGCTACCCAGACCATTATGGTGTTGTGGTATGATTGGTCATAGAGCCCAAGTCAATATAGGGAGAGTCTCTCTTTGGCTTTCTACACCAGAAAGGTTTTGTTTCTAAAGCTAGTTGACTATTTTTCTATTACTTTCTTTTTATCAATTAACTAGTTTTTTATGAAATAAGTTATAAAATAACCTAAAAATATAGACAGTACAAAGATAAATAGTAAGTCTCTCTCCATTCTCTTGCCATCCATAGCACCGTTCTTAGAGGTAACCATTTTCCAGTATATCATTCTGAAAATTTTTATTTAAAAAACAGAATGGGATCATATTTGTGTGCTATATAATAAAATACTCATTTTCAATTGAAAAATAGTTTACCTGATGGCCTTTCCATATTCATTTATGTATCTAACTCTGTCTCCTCTTAAACTGCTTGCTGCCCATGGTATGGATTGGTACTTTGGCTTTGAATCGAGTGCAAGCTATTTCTAAGTAGACGTTGCTGGAAATGCCAGACTGGTGTTTGTCATTCCAGACAATGAAGATTTGGGAATCATCTGTATGGAAGTAAAAGTATGAGTAAATGAGTTTTTGGAGGTTGACCGAGCTGGAGGATTGTGGTTTGGAGTGTTACAGAGCTAGAAGAATCAGGATAGGTGGGCATCACAGAAGTTTCAAAGTAGGGTGGGGGGGAGGGGCATCAATAATGTAAAATGCCAACAGGACCAAGAAAAGGCTTGTTTATAACAGAGAAATATTTAAAGCATTGATCAAAATGAATATAATCTTTAATATTCAGTTCATGGTGTGACTGAAAAGCAAAGGTCTGGCTTCGTTTCTGTGGATGTTGGTAATATACCATCTCCTTGTGAATCTTTCTCAACACCAATATATTTAGGGTGAAAAAAAGGAATATATGATTTCTTCACTATAATTGCGTTTTGCAGATTCTGATGGCTGGCTTTTAGGTAAACCCACTTGGTTTTCCTAAGATTAGGTCTTTTTGATTCCAGAGCTAGTTGCATAACTTTCATTTAAATGGAAACTTTTAATAAAATGACAAATAAAAATTTAGATACTTTAAATTCTTGATATTTGTCAAACCATTGCTATTTTCTTAAATCTTTCTCCTGTAGGGAACAGAATTCTTCTTTGTCTCAAGGTTTTTCATCCCATTTGGATAAGTGTGGTACTCTCTTTCCCTTTCACCTCCCTCGTTCCCTCCCTCCAACTTAAATTTGTTCATTGGCTTTTTTTAGTTGTCCACATCCATTCACCAAAAGAATGTATTACTTTATTATACCTAAGCCAATTTTTTTGTATCTAAGTAAATGTTATTTCATTTCAGTGTCTTGTGTTCTATTACGGGGCATTGCACATTCTTTTTTTCAATCTTTTTTATTTCGTTTAATACACTTTTTTTTGCTTTGTTACCATTGTTTTGAATTTTTGAATTATTTTGAATATTTAAATCATTTATAGGTGGAATGATGATTGCCTCTCACCCCTTTTTGGTGTAGTTTAATAATATCCAAAATATACTGTGTTGAGTCCATATTTCAGGCTTTTAATTTTGACCCTGAATTTAGAGTATTTTGGTGTACTTTTTAAGATAGGATGGAAATATTACCATTTAACCATATAGAGATTTTAATGTTTTATTAAAACACTCAATGTTATTAATTTAATTTCAGAGGTCGCTAGCCCACTATCCTGTGCAGATTACCATTATACTACTGCTATTTTATAGAATCTAAGTCGTGTTTTTAGGAAACTTCGTAGATTTTTGGCCTTTCTGTTTACTTTCCCCAAAACATATGGATCAGCATTGCTTTGTAGCTTGTAAGGCAGTCCCCTTAGATCTGACGTGGTAATCTTTGGGCATAGCATGGCCATTTTATCCTTATTTATAGAAGGAATGATAGCTACTTTACAAGCCATTTGCATGGATTAGTGATTGTGAAGTGCAGCATAAGTATATTTTATTTCTAGAATGTCTCTCAGATACTCAAATTACTTTTGGCAGCTATGTAGATAAGTTTCAACAATTTCCAAATGTGCACTTTCTCAGTGCTTAAACACAGGCTCTATTACATAAATGCTATGATGAAATGAACATTCTTTTCTACCCCATGCATAAAATTGTTAGTGGTGTTAACATTTAGTCATTTGTTCATTTATGCATTCATTTCTAGCTGTGTGGCCCTGGGCAAGTTAATTGACCTCTCTGAGCCTCAGTTTCTTTATCTGTAAAATGAGAGTGATAGTATATATTTTGAAGGGGTGTTGTGAGAATTGAATAACGTGATCTATGCAAAATGTCAAAAAGTTGTTATCTTAATTGCCTTTAATATTATTCACCAAATACTTGAGTTATCTAGCCTAAAGGAGCTCTCTGTCAATGGGAGAAGATTAGTTCAAATCTAATCTAACTAGACCTGAAGTCTTGTTAAGGCCAGGGTCACATCTGATTTGTTCACCTAGTAACCTCAGCATAACTCAATAACTGACACGTAATAAGTACTCAAGAGTTTTTAAAGGAGTATGTTAGGTGAGTAGTTAGTCCATAGACTATGACCACCTAGTAGAAGGAAGTTAGGGAAATCTTTACAAAGGATATGAGGCTTGAATGATTGCTCTTCTTCTAGGGTAACTTGTGTAATCTTTTCAGGCCTGTTTCCTTGTTTAGAGAAGGGAGTAGAGGAATACAAGTGAGAAGATAAAAATATTTTAAGAAAGTTTTAAAAAATGTTTATCCTATTTTCTTTTTTTAATTAATAAACCTTATTTTTATTTTTTATTTATTTTTTAATTAAGTTTATTGAGGTAACATTGGTTAATACAGTCATATAATTTTCATTTGACATCTGTATATTCTATTGTGTGTTCACCACCCAAAGTCCAGTTTCCTTCAGCTACCATATATTTGATCCCCTTTACCCACCTCCCCCTCCCCCTACCCCCTATATTTGACCCCCTTTACCCTGTCTACATCCCTCCCCACCCCCACCCCCCGCCACCCCACTAGTAACCACTACTCTATAGTCCTCTGGTAACCACTAATCTATAGTCCATGTCCATGAGTCTCTGTTTGTTTGTCTTGCTCATTTGTGGCTTTTAGGTTTATATCCCACATATAAGTGATATCATGTGATTTTCAACTTTTTCTGTCTGACTTATTTCACTTAGCGTGATTATCTCGTGTTCCATCCATGTTGTCGCAAATGGCAGTATTTCATCTCTTCTTATGGCTGAGTAATATTCCATTGTATATATGTACCACCGCTTCTTTAGCCAATTATCTATTGTAGGGTACTTTGTTTGCTTCCATGTTCTGCCCACTGTGAATAATGCTGCTATGAACATCGGTGTGCAAATATCTTTTTGGATATGGGTTTTCAAGTCTACCCAGTAGAGAGATTGCTGGATCATATGATAGATCAATTCTTAGTTTTTTTGAGGAATCCCCATACTGTTTTCCACTGTGGCTGTACCAATTTGTAGTCCCACCAGCAGCGTATAAGGGTTCCTTTTTCTCCACATCCTCTCTAGCATTTGTTATTATTTGTCCTGTTGATAACAGCTATTCTAAGAGGTGTGAGACAATAGCTCATTGTAGGTTTGATTTGCATTTCCCTAATAGCTAGCGATGTTGAGCATCTTTTCATATATTTGTTGGCCATTTGTATGTCCCCTAGGGAGAAGTGTCTGTTCATGTCCACTGCCTATTTCTTGATTGGATTGTTTTTGTTGTTGTTGTTGTTGATTTGTATGAGTTCTTGTATATTGTGGATATTAGGCCCTTATCGGAGGTGTTGCTTACAAACATATTTTTCCATTCGGATGGTTGTCTCTTTACCTTGTTGATGATTTTTTTTGCTGAGCAGAAGCTTTTTTAGTTTGATATAGTCCCATTCATTTATTTTTGCTTTTACTTCCCTTGCCTTTGAGGTCAAATTCATAAAATCCTCTTTCAGTCCAAGGTCCTTGAGTTTAGTTCCTATGTTTTCTTCTATGCATGAATAAACCTTATTTTTAGAACAGTTTTGGGTTCATAGTTCCTATTTTAGTTTTAGTGATACAGGTAACATATATAAGAAATTCAAATAAGTATACAATTAAAGTTTTCAGGGATAACTTTAGGAATTCTTTTCCTTTTTTTCTTTTTGGTTTTCAAATTCTATGGCTTGAGTGCTTATTATATGAGGGACACGGTGTTAAATTTTTGATATCTTTCTAATTTAACCTTGGCCACACCCTTCCCTTTGAGGCAGTCACCTACTCCCCATTTTTCAGATGAGGAAACTGAGGAAAAGGGAGCAAAGTGGCGATAATAAGTGGCAGCATGAGGGCACACACCTGGGTATATGTGACCCACCTAAGTGCCTGCTATGCAGTTCTGTTTTACTGCTTGTCATTTAGTATGAGAGGAGACTGTATTTTTAAAAGATGTATTCCTAAATATAGGACTATAGTATTCTGATCTTGGATGCTTTAAGCGGATTAATAGAATGGGCATTTTTTGAGTAACAGCTTTATTGAAATTTAATTCACATACCAGACAATTCACCCATTCAAAGTAAGTAATTCAGTGGTTTTTAGTATATCCACAGTTGTGCAAACATCAGCACAATAAATTTGTGAACATTTTCATCACTCCAAAAAGAAACCCTGTATACTTTAGCTCTTACCTCCAGTCTTTCCCTAGCTTTGGATAATGACTAATCTACTTTCTGTCTCTACAGATGTGCCTATTCTGGACATTTCATATAATTGGAATCATACAATAAATATGTGGTCTTTTGTGACTGGTTTCTTTCTGTAAGCATGATGCTTTCAAGATTTGTCCATGTTGTAGATGTATCAGTATTTCATTATTTTTTAAGGCCCAATATATTCCATTTTGTGGATATACCACATTCTTGATCTGTTCATCAATTGATGAGCCATTTGGGTATTATAAATAAGCCTGTTATGGACATTCATGTGCAAGGTTTAATGTGGACATATGTTTTTTTCTTGGATATATACCTAGAAGTAGAACAGCTTTGTCAAATAGTAACTCTTTAACTTTTTGAGGAATGCCAGACTGTTTTCCAAAGTGGCTGCACCATTTTATATTTCCACCAGCAATGTGTGAAGGTTAGAATGCTTTTTAGTCAGGTAAGTACCATCACAATTTGCCTATAGATTCTGTTCAACACATAAATGAGACATAAATTAAAACAAATTTTATGAGTTGTTGATCAACCCTTTATATCATGGGCGTATTTGAGGTGGTTTTCAACAATTTTAGGTATTGTAAACAAAGTGTTGGCAAACTATCTGTAAACTGCCAGATAGTAAATATTTTAGGTTTTGTGGGATACATAGTGTCTGTCACAGCTATTCAACTCTGCCATTGTAGCATGAAGACAACCAAATGAGAACAAATGAGTGTGGCTGTGTTCCAATATAACTTTACAAAAATAGGTGGTGGGCTTGATTTGGCCCTTGGACTATAGTTTGCTGATCCTGTTATAGATTAAAAATGAAGCTGGAGCTATTTGTCCAGTTCCAATTCTTGTTTATCCTCAAGGCTGGAATGTTCTTTCAGTGGTCTGAGTAGCCCCACAGTGAATAAGTTTTTATGCAAAATGTAAAGATACTAAGACTGATCCACTGAACTGTTCTCACTGTTAAATGAAGAAATTCTATACATTTAGCATTTTTCTTTCTTTTTTTAAAACTACTTTTGGATTCTCTTTTTGTTCATAGGTTAAAGGGAAGAAACCCATTGAAAGTCTTCTAAGATTGTCTGACTGGAGGCAATATAAATGTTGAGTTCCTGAAAAAAATTATTTCCTTCATTCTAGCTTATTGCCTATAGAATGAATGAAAATAGAGCTGAGAACGTGCTAAAAATGATCAGAATTGGACAATTATTTAAAATATCGGCTTTAATAAATTTAGGGGTACATCACTAGCTAAATCTCCATCCCTAATTGGAGAGTTTTGATGTGCCATATATGTATATTTTGTGACTTCATCAAGAGCCCCTGGTAGAGTCATTGTTTGGGATTAGAGGTGTGTGTGTGTGTGATATGTAAATGAAACTTCTTCAAATTCTATTTTATATCTGATATCCATTTTATTCAATATATTTTGTGGTAGTAGACATACACTGTTTAGAGTGCTTTGTAGCTTTTTAAAAAATTGTCATTGCTTCTTATGTACATAGGAAAGATAGTATTCTTTGAGCTTATAGATTTCATAATTCGTTTGCAAGACCGTTCTGGATTATAATTGTGTCAAAAGAGGGAATTTTTATCACAGCTTTTGTCTTTGCATTTGGGCATTTAATAGATGAATTAATTGTTCATAGTGTGAACTTTCAGAAATGATACAAGGAAAATCTCAGAATATATATTTAGGAAACAGCCATATACAGGGTTTATGAATATTAGAGTTCTTTTATATAACTTCTCCAAATTTTATTACGGTGGTAGTATCCACATCTTAACTGCAAGCAAAATGAAATGGAATGATCCTACAGTTGTAGTCTCTGATATGACTGGGCACTGAATCTAAATTATCTAAATTTGCAGAACAGCGTTTCGTTTACTAGGTCATATTATATTTTCGTGTGGACGAGTAATCATGTTGGAATCTGTTTAGATTATTTATTTCGATGAAAATACTTCTTAGATTGACTTCATAGTACAGTAAAAGGCATCTTTTTTTTTTTACCTATCAGTAATCACTTTATTTATTTTTTTGCAGTTTTTTTTAAGTTTATTGAGGTAATAGTGGTTAATACAATTGTATAATTTTCGAGTGTACATTATAATTTGACATCTATATATTCTATTGTGTGATTATCACCCAGAGTCCAGTTTCCTTCAGCTACCATATATTTAAAAGGCATCTTATCTTAAGACAATCCTTGGATAGTATTATTTATATTGCATTATTTAGGTTAGAAGTTTTTGCTGAATTCCATCTGGGCCATTAGTTCCAAAGCAGAATGGTCAGCCTTTATGAATCTTTACTGGTTTTCTTAGGCTTAATAGATCATCTTAACTGCGTTTTTGTACCAATAGTAGTATATGACATTGAACTTGAAATTATCTCTTTAATATATAATTTTTTCTTTGATTTAGTCACTCGTAAAATAATTAGATACTTGTAAAACAAACAAGAAAGTGTTTTCACTGAGGACTTTCATATAAATTTTTAAAAATTGTTACTAGAGTATTCAGATCACAGTTTAGATTAATCTCACATTATAATCAACATATATAATACTTTTAAAAGCATACTAATAAGAATGGAATAAATTTATACTGTATTGAAGTTATGCTTCTTTGTTTCAAACATTTCTATCTTATAATGGATGTGAACATGATTCGTGTAAATATCTATTCAAATGAATATACTTTAAATATCATTGCAGAAAGAGCCTGGGAATCTGGAGAGGAATATTCTAGGCTTACTGCTCTGCTTTTGGAATTATCTCCATTAGTAGTATTTCTCCCATCGTTGAGTGTTTCTATTGTGCTGCTGGAAGGAATCCCTGTGGTTCCATAATCTATGACCCATTTACACTAAAGAGTGAGTGTGTTTTAAATTGCCATCTGATTAAAGTTCAGCCTTCTTGGTTTGACTTGCCTATGTGGCTTGAGAATTAGGCCCATGAATGTGAATATGGACTTGAAGATCTTAGAATATTTTTTTCCCATGAAGACACATTCATAGACATAGTCATGAAAAGATATGTATAAGGTGGATTTGATAAATACAGTTTAAACCTTACTAGGAAAAAAAGTATTTTAAGGAAAAATTTTTAATTGTGACAGATAACGACTTGATTTGTTTTTCTCAGTTTCTTCATCTTATTAAAAATAAAAGGATAGTAAAGCTATATTATCTACCTCATGAGATTCTTATGAACATAAAATGACACAATTCTTCAAAAGTCTTAAACTACTTTATATTATTTTGATTTTATCAAAATGAGACACTTCTAATTAGATATGAGTTTTGAATTTTCTTTGATTTTGCAACTTTAAAACTGATTTTATTTTCTTGTTTGATTTCTAGAGCTTAATACTTCTCAACTCTTTATAGGATTTAGAGCATGTTAGGTGAAAATGTTGAATAAAGAAATTCACGGATGAATTACGTGTATTTTACTGATGGGACAATGTTTACACTGAAGTCAAAGCAAAGAAAAAATCCCAACTACAATGTTTCCCCTTGCTTCTCTTTAAATTATTTAATCTTATTTGAGCTTTGAAATTTGGAACTTACTACAAGTGACAAATTTTTGTAGCCAATCAGATGTGAACTTTGGCAGCTACTTAAAAAGTTGACCTTCCTGTTTAACTGTAAGGTCTAGAGCACTGACTCTCAAAGTGTGGACCTCATCCTGACCAGCAGCAGCAGCCTCACCTGGAAACTTGTTAGAAATACATATTCTCAGGGCCACACCCCAGCCCTACAGATCAGAAGTTCAGAGGGTGGGGCCCAGCAATCTCTATTTTAACAGCCCTCCAAGGGATTTCGAGGCACATTAAAGTTAGAGAACCACTAATTTAGAACAATAGATCAGAGTTTAGTAAACTATGGCCCATGAGCCAAATTGGCCCACTGTCTGTTTTTGTAAATAAAGTTTTTTTGGGACTACAGCCACTCTCATTCATTTAAATGTTGTCTATGGCTGCTTCCACACTACAAGGGCAGAGTTGAATAGTTGCCACAGAGACCATATGGCCCACAAAGCCTATAATATTTATTTTTCTGGCCCCTTAAACAAAAAGTTTGCTGTTTCAATTTTTTAAAAAAGTTTCTGATTCATGCTTGAGTCGAAGCCTTGGTACTGTTTTCATGCCCATAATACTGAACTGCAAACATCTGAAATCAATAGGTAAACACCTATTTTTGCCTTTACATTTGACCCTCTTATTTCTACAAACCCATTCCTCTCTCTGATCAAACTATTACTCAGTGACTAGAGACTTCTGAATAAAAAATCATATACTGCTGTGCCCTTACCTCCTATGTTTGGTAATAATGATAGCCTATTTAACAATTCCGTGACATTTCCTCGCTGATTCTGCACTGGTATGTCTTGGTTTTTCTGTACGCTAGAGTAACATAACTTAATTATCTATTATTGTCTTCATTTCTCCCAATTCTTACTGCCTTTTTACTTCCTCAAGAGAAGGCCCACCTTGGGGCTGCTAAGCTTAGACATTTGTGGAAACCATTTGGTATACTCTAAGCCACTAAAATAGTGCCATACCATCTGGAAATTTTTTATCCTTGGCCTGTCGTGCTGTAGTCACTTGTCTTCATAGGACTGTTTATGAGCAAATAGATAATGGATATTGTAAGTAATCTTAGAAAATTTACCAGACGAGTTTTCAGTAGTCTTCCCATGATCAAGGATGGCTTTTTCTATCCTTAGTTGGAATATCATAATGCACTCTTGATATTCTTTTATACTTGCGTTCAGTCAAGGTAATTGGTGGTCAGTGTCATATAAAATACAATAACTGACTTGACATTCTTATTGATGCACTTGGAATCTTTCCCTCTATCCACACCACTAAAGGAAGTATAATAGCATTTGGTGTGGGGAGAGGCTTTCTTACAGTCTCCATTAATTCTAGTAGCAAGATCAGGCAAAAGTATTGTTTTTGCAGCTGTGATTCCATGGTTGTACATGACTGATATTTTCAGTTAAGAGACGTGACTTGACCAAATGATACTGTTATATTACCAGTGAGTTTGTTTGGTCCATGATTTCACTCAGTAACTTCAGGTTGAATACTTTGGTAGGGGATGCTGGGTAAGAAACAGGAAATTGTGAGCTTGAAACTAGAAATGATTGAGTTAGACCTTTCATTTAGGCTTTCCCAATCAACTTAATGTATACCTTTTACCCTGCTTACTCATTGCAGAGGTGAGGTACAATGAGAGAGGGTCAAGCAAAGGCCACCGCTCAGAGTATGGCTACTTAGGTCTGTTGCCCAAAGCAACCCATCTAGAGGAGAATTTGAACGTTACTGTTTTGTACAATATAGTTTGGAAATGCAGTGTTGTTAAAATTAAATTGTTATTTATAACGATGAATAAAATGTGAACTCTTTAAAAGAGAGCAGTGTTCTGCAGCCTTTATTGTCCCAGTCAACACAATAGCCACCCACATGAATCATCTGAACAACCTCATCATTTCTGTTTTATCTACCTGAAATAGGGGTCAGGGGTGGGTGTTAATGAAAGCTTGTGAAATCATGCCATACTTGCTGTGCTGTCCTCCCCTTGTGTTTATAAGAGTCTGGGACAGCCCCACAGTGCTGGAGGTAAGCTTTAATAATTCTCTTCATTCCTTGGCAGCAGGCCGTGCTTGGGAGCTGGTGCTACTTCCCTAGAAGAAACTGCTGTAGATGAGTTCTGCCAAATGTGTAGATTTTGAGCCATTTTAAAGGCTATAATGTCCAGACTCAGAATTTCTTAGTGGGCAAAGAGTATCATTTGAGGGTACTTATGCTGCAGGGATAGGTTCCTTATGAAATAGACACTGCAACAAGGCCTCCATGTGACACACACTTACTGGAGCTTGTGTACTTTTAAAACCTTATAGTTTTTGAATATTTATTTTAAGCTTCATTAGGTCAAGATTCATGGCTGTCATAATCATTACTGTATCTCTACATCTAGGACAACATCTGGCACATAGGCAATGTTCATTATATAGTTGTTGAACCAGTTCAAAGAAGGGGAGAATATCTGAACACGTTAGAAATGATAAAATCTGGCCCATAATGCACAAAGTCAGGAGTTTATATTTTCATTTAGTGCTAATATTTCGCTACATCAAATACCATCTAATGCTCATAATGTCCCTTTGAGATAGGTTAGTAGATACAGAATGATACAGTATATGGTGAACATAATGGAGGAATCCTGAATAACACTTAGCTTTCCTAGTTGAGATCTATAAGATCATTGCTATAATTAAACTAGACGAAGTTTCTAAGGTGATATGGAATGGAGAATTTTATAGTGAATAGAATTACTAATACTTGCTTACCTGATGTAAAACTGCTTCCTCATTTGTAAAATGGAGACAGTACAGTCTACCTGGTTGGATTGTTATAAGGATTAAATGAGATAGTATATAAAAAGCACAGTCCCTGGCACCTTGCAAATGCTCAATAAACATGAGTTGCTTTCATCAACAGTAAGTTTTGAGAGCTTCCTAAGTGCCAGGCTCTGTGCCACTTACCTTCTTCTTCCAGGTGTTGCACCAATTTTCCTTTCTTTCTCCTTGCTCCCTTACTCCTAGTTCCATCTGGGGCATCTGGGATGAGTTATGAAGCTGGGCTTGACCTTCAGTCGCCTAGCCATTCCCACCAGACCTCGAGCAAAGGTAAGGAGATCAGATGCTGAATCCAGCCATCTGCCTAACACTGTAGCTACTAGCCAGATGTGACTATTTAAAATTAAAAATAAAATTTAAAGTTCGTTGAATAGAGATTTTTTTCAAAGAAGATTTACAGATGGCCAATAAACATGAAAAAGTGCTCAACATCATTAGTCATTAGGAAAGTACAAATCAAAACCATAATGAGATACTACTTCACATGCACTAGGATGGCTGTAATCAAAAAGAAAGACAATAACAAATGTTAGTGAGGATGTGGAGAAAGTGATTCTCTCATACATTGCTGGTGGGAATTTAAAACATGCAGCCACTGTAGAAAACACTCCTGTGGTTCCTTAAAAAGTTACAGTTTTTATACAACCCAGCAATTCTACTCGTAGACATATACCTAAGAGAATCGAAGACATATGTTCACACAAAAACTTGTACATCGATGTTCATAGAAGCTTTATTCACAATAGCCAAAAGGTAGAAACAACCCAAATGTCTACTGATTGATGCATGGATAAACAAAATGTGGTAGTCATATACAATGGAATAGTATCGAGCCATAAAAGTAATGAGGTACTGATACATGATTCTTACCAAAAAGATGAACCTCAAAAGCATTATGCTAAGTGAAAGAAGCCAGACACAAAAGAACACATATTGTATGATTTCATTTATATGAAATGTCCAGAATAGGCAAATCTATTGAGACAAAAACCAGATTAATGGTTCCCAGGGGCTGGGGGAAAGAGAGGATGGGGAATGACCGCTAATGGATATGGGGTTTCTTTGAGATTATTAAAGTGTTCTGGAATTAGGTGGAGCTTATTGATGGAGACACGTATTTTTGTCTATACTAAAAAAAAAAAAACAAAACATTGAATCGTATACTTTAAAAGAGTGAACTTTATGGTATGTGAATTAAAGCTCAGTGAAGATGTTATTTTTTAAAATGCGGTTCCTTAGTTGCATCAGCCACATTTCAAGTGCTCAATAGCTGCATGTGGCTAATGGCTACAAAATGTGTAGTACAGACTTAGAACATTCCCATCACCACAGAAAGTTCTATTAGACAATGGTAACCTAGATTAACTAGGTTACCATTGTCCCTAGAGTTTCTCAGTCTGGGACTAAAAAAAGGAAAAACCGCAGTCTAAAAACTGCAGAGACAACAGGAGAGATTATGTGATTATACTTTGGAGAAAAGTTACTTTTGGATGATTTTAATCTTTGTTGCCTTCTGGCTATTCCACTGGGTGACCCCAAAATTATTCTTATTTAATTCTCAAACCCATGAGGTAGGTGCTATTGTTCACAAATTTTACAAATGAATTAATAGAGGCTTTACTGAGTTTAAGAGGTTTGCATAGCTAGTGAGTGCAAAGCCAAGTTTCTAACCTAGGTCGTATTACTCCAAAGGTACTTCACTTCTGTGTTATATTGTTTCCCTCTGTCCTCCTCAATACTAGTGTGTACATGTGCCCCACTTACCTGAAAACACAGCTCAAATATCTTTTCCTTTGTGAAGATATTGTACCCTTCCATGTTTAGCAGACTTTTTTCTGTGTTTCCATTTCTGTAGTTAATTTCTAAATGTTCCCCAAGTTAAGAGATATTTATCCATTAACCCATTTCCCAATTAGAAAAAAAAGTGCAACTCATTGTCAGTGTTAATTTAATTTTACATAAACACGCTTTTTGAGGCTGAAGCAAATCTGACTGTTTTTCAATGTGAAAATGAAATATAAAAACTGTTCTTGGAGTTATTTCTAAACAGAACTTGTCTCTAATCCTTATGTAACTGAAATGTATACATAAATCAGTTCATCAAATGAATCTTTAGCTAACAACTGTTCAAGAACAATGTTAACATCATGTGTAGGAATGCTATGTTTTCTAGGATTTGACATTTTCAGTGATCGAGAATTTTACTATATTTTGTAAATGGAAATACCACTACTAAAAACAGAATCCTATAAATAGAATGATGTCATTTGTTTCCAAAGACTATCGCTATAATAGAGCTATGCAAAAATAATAAAAGCGAGATATTTCGTGGCAAACTTTGGGCGTAAGTTTCGTACTATAATCCACAAGTTATCTCAGGGTGAATGCTGCAGCTGCAAGTGTCACTGCCGAGTATTCTGGCAAGCGGGAAATGGGTTAAGGAAACAGTTATGTCAAACAGTCTTGGGGGCTGCTGTCTCACCTGGTTAAGGTTTCATAACGAATTCTTGTGTGTGACACCATGATCCATTGAGCCCTATTTATAGGTGGCTCTAAGAAGAAGAAGTGGTCTTCTCTTCCAGGCCCTTCGATTCAGTTTATACATTACCTCCTGCTTTCTACTCTGAAAGGTCTGCAATCTCCATCCTCACTGCTGTAATACTTGACAGAACTTTCTCTTAATATACTTTTCTGCTTAGGCTTTTTGAATTTGATAAAATAGTGCCATGTTTTCATATTTTTCTATCCACAAAACTCTCGATGCTAAAAAAAAGATACCTGATTGAATTCTGAAGCTTTTTCATGGATTGTCTGATTTGGAGGTCATCTTGTTCTAATCTTATGCTAACATCAGTCTACTCTCTGGTTTTAGTAAAGCATATCCTTTCAGTAGCTTCTGGAGAAAGGTTGAATAGGAAGTGAATTTTGAGGCTGTAGTATGCTGAATAAGATGTCCACATCCTATTTCCCAGAACCTGTGAATATATTACCTTACATGATAAAAGGGTCTTTGCAGATGTCATTAAATTAAGGATTTTGTGGTGGGAGATTATCCTGGATTATCCAGGTAAGTTCAGTGTAATCACAAGGGTCCTTACAAGAGGAAGGCAGGAGGATCAGAGTCAGTAAAAGGAGACATGATCAAGTCCGAGGTTGGAATGATACACTTTAAAGTTGGAGAAAGGGTATATGAGTCAAGTAACGCAGGTGACCTCTAGAAGCTGGAAAAGGCAAGGAAACATTCTTTCCTGGTGCCTCTAGAAAGAACACAGCCAACACCTTGATTTTAGACTTCTGACCTCTAAAACTAAGAGAAAAAAATATATGTTCTCTTAAGCCACTTGTTTGTGGTAATTTTTTTACAGCAGCAGTAGGAAACTATGAATACACCATGTAGGAAATGTCTTTATTATACCCTTTGGCTTGGTTGATAGTTTATGTAGATATAATATAGTTTATATAAATAATAGAATATAGATTTCTAGGTTGGAAATTGCTCTCAGAGTTTCAAAGGCACTACTACATTGTTCTCTCTAAAGTTACTAATCTTTTGTGACTTGTTTATTTTCATTTTTCACTTTGTCAGCTTTTTAGACTTTTTCTTTATCCCTGGGGTTCTCACCTTTCATGATAATATACTTTAGTGTGGATCCTTTTTTTCCCACTATTGGGTACTCAGTGGGCCTTTCAATTTGAAGATTCATTATTTTTCAGTTCTGGAAAATTATATTCTTTGATAATTTCTTCCTTTCTATTTCTTGGTTTGTTTGTTTGTTTGTTTGTTTGTTTTAACTCATATTACTTGGATTTTTACCCTCAAGTTTTATGTTTTCTCTCATAATTTCCATGTTTTCTCATCTTGTTTTACTTTCTGGGAGGTCCCTTCAACTTATTTTCCAATTCTGTATTTCATTTCTAACAGCTATTCCCCTACCCCCAATTGATTCTGTTTCTTGGATGCTTTATATAATATCCTCAAAGAAGAGAAGAAAGTGGAATTATAATTACTTGACATTTTCTTCTCCTTGTATTGTCTGTTTTCTCTTATTCTTGGTACCTGTCTTCCTATTAGAGGAATTCAAGCATCTTAGCATGTTGTTTCTATTAAGGAAAAGTTGATTGAAAACTCAGTATTCATGAGTGGGGCTTATTGACTGGGGCTTTAGTGTGGTGTGATTGGGGGACCGGGGAACCTGGGTAATTATGAGGAATCTCCCTGTCAGTTCTTTTTTCTTAAGGCAGTTTGTTTTTCTACATAGGACTCCTGGAATCTCTTGTGGGAGGGGATTTGGGGGTAATAAACTCTCATCTAGTATTCAGAAGCCTCTCCTGGAAAGGGCTGTATCTTTCACTATTGGTCACAGGACTTTTACTTAGCCTTGTTTTCAGTAAGGCACCTCATTTCTGTTCTATCATGACTAGTGTTCTTAAGTTGGGGACTGTTTGGTTCAACCTCTTTAGAGAGTAATTTAAGTCTCCTACTGTGTGGAGAAAAGGCAGTTATCATATCTCATGGTTGAAGAGAAAGAATCTGTGAGTCTTGATGCTCTTTTAAAGCAGAGGTTTTCCAATCCCTGGGCTGCTCTCTAGTGCTGGCTGCCTCAGTTCCACCTCAAATCATCAGGCATTAAATTATCATAGGAGCATCAGTTCTGGTGCCAAAGATGTTGGGGACCACTATTTTAAAGGATTTTTCCCTTTTAAAAAAATTCCCATTTCCTTCAAATGTCTCTGGATACAAGAATTCTTGAACCTTTACCTTCTGTTTATCTAGGGCCCTGGCTCTCAGAATGAACTGGCTTACTTGCTTTCATTTAGATTCTCCACTTACAAGTACTTGGCAGAATGAAGAAATATACAACCATGTTACCTATCTCTTTTCTAAATGCTTTTTAATTTAAAATTTATGAATGTCTCTCCTTTGTTGTCAGAGTCTCTCCCACTTTCTTGATCTTGTTGGCTTATATCTTTTGTAATTCCTCACTCTCATGGCTTCTAGGAGGTAGATAAATGCTTGTGTTCAGTCAGCTATGTTTAATCAAAAGCCCCTCCCTCCCTTGAAACCCTCTCTTTTTCCTGGGTTTTCCATTACTTCTTGGACATCTGCTTCCACCTTTAGAATATGAGCTTCTTAAAGGCAGGAACCAGGGCTTTTTATCTCCAGCATTTGCATAATATCCAGAACATAGTAGGATTATTAAATGAATGAACTTTGTGTGCTCCAACCCACATATTCAGAGTTCAAGCAGTTTACAGTTTACAAGTCTGCCTTGGCTTTTATTTTATTTTATTCTGCTTGTACAGGGATTTCAAATCAAACACTGAAATCCTTCTGGTAGATAAGTTGGGAAGCTCTCCTTTTCCTTGATCCTTGTTCATTTCTTATCCACAGTGATCTAATGCAGGGCCTCATACGTGTCCAGCCTTCCAGAACTCCAAAAATGTGTCAGACCTTTAAGCCCCCCTATGGCTGTCTCATTCCCCATATGTTCCTTTTATATGATTGGCTGAAGTCCTTTGCCACTAACCAGTATTGCAGGTTTAGGCAGCTGTGATGTTTGATTGTTTGCTAATGATCCCCATTGTTTTCACCAGTGCTACAGGCATGGGGCTTTCCCTTGGAGCTCCAAGTCGGGTCAGCTCCCTTTAATTGTAGTCTCTCCGGAGCTACAAAGCTACAGATTTGTCGGGATTGGGGAATGGAAGCAACCCCAAATTGAAATGTCACAGATCCTGCTTGTCTTACCTAGGATCCTAGTAGCTGAGGTCCTCACTCTGCAATCAGAAGTCCTGCCCCCTCCTTAGATTTTCGATGTATTTTTATACCCTTTTGTAGTTTGCTAGCTTTTCATTTAGTTTAAATGTTTCCTAATGTCCTTGATAATTGATTATAAGTAATTTTTGATGACTGTGTGTCATCTCATCATTTGGATGTCTCATAAGTTACTTGATAATTCCCCTGTTGTTGGACTTCAGATGATTACGTGTTCAATTTATCTCTCTTTTCAACAGGCTCTTAAATTCAAAGTGGGTTGGGACTATTTTGTTTATTACTTCATCTTCAGTGCCTGACACAATAATTTATGTTGAATAAAGACTTTTCCCCAAATTTTAATATAAATAACACTTTGAAGAGTGTCTTACTGCCAAAGCTTTATCCAGATTTCAGATTATTTTCTAAGAATGGTTTTCCGGAAATAGAATTGCCTGGTCAAAGGATAGAAACACTTTTAAGCCTCTTGACATAAGTTGCCCAATAGATCTCTAGAAAGGTTCTACCAAAATGTCTTCTTTCAGTAGCAAATGGTATCCCTATCTGTTGCACTGTGCATTTGGCAACATTGAACACGCTAATTGCTTAAGTTTCATTGACCTGATAGGCAAAAAATTATCTCGTTGAACTATTTGTGTCTTTTTGATAACCAGTGAATGTATTAATTTCCTTCATGTTTAAATTTTTTTGTATCCTTCTATAAATGAGGTTTTTTTTTCCCATTTTCATATTATTGCCTAGGCTTTTTCTTGCTAATTTATGTAATTATGTAAACTTTATATATGAAACATATTAACCTATTATTGTCTTTCAAATATTTTTAAGTTCACTTTTTGATTTTCCTGATGAGTGGATATATGGAAACTGAAAATCATACAGATCCGTTTAACAGGAAAGGGTATCTTTTAAAAGGTTACCTATGTATCTTCAACATTAAATCTTCAGATTACATAGTAAGTAGCTAATCCTTTTATACTGGCTGCCTTTTCTTTGAATATGAGTGTTAATTGATAAGAAATCTGCTGTATATGTCTTTTTTACATCTCATCCAAAATGCATCATCAATGATTTCTAGCTTTGGTTTCTTTAAAGTGGAGTGATACCTTAATGAGCTATAATCGATGAAGAATCCTTTCAGGTATTTTACATATCCCCCCAGTCTTTTGCAGTTTTGTCACCTACATTTAATTTCAGCATCACCTTTATCTGGTCTTTCCAGCCAGTTACTCTCTTTTTGCACTCCCAGTCAACTGATGTAACCTATAATTAAGAATTACAGTAAGAGGTACACGACTAGCAAAAGGAACGAATTTAGGAATAACCATAAATAATGGTAAGGAGGCAACTTAATTCGTAGGGTTCGTGGGTAGGTGTACTACATAGTAGACTGTTAGCACAGAGCAATCAGCATGCTGTGGGCTTTCTTTAGGCTTCTACACTGGGGTTGGGGAATGGGACAGTGTGAAATTGTGAAGTGGAGGTTGATTAGGAGAGCTTATACTGTAGTCAAAATCTGCCAGTCCTCCCTTTATTATTTCTGTAATTGTTTTGATGCTAAGGAAGTCCTTTTCCTGGGAATCATGTGGAAATTCACCTACATTTGTCTCTTTGTTTTGATTATTACATTTAACTCTTTGATTCATCTGAAATTTATTTTGTTTTTCAGTATGAAGTAAGGATTTAAATAGATTTTCATTCTTCAAATAATGTGTCCTTTTTTTCCAGTATAGCAAGTGCTTTCTTAAAAGTGACTGATCATAAGTGTCATTCTAATTTTCCACAATTAGCCTAGTCTTGAGAGTGGAAGTGATGCAGGACGAAGCAAATCTCCCTGAGTAGGGACTCAAGCCCTAAGCCCACTGAGAGAAAAAGAGAGGCCTTGACTCCATGCAAGAAAGAATTCAAGTGTAAGACAAAAGGAAAGTTTATTAGAGAAGAAATAATGCTCCACGGACAGAGACATGGTCTTCTCTGAAAGCCAGAGAGAGAGACTCTGAGTGAGGAATTTGGTTTAAATCTTTTTTCGTTTTCAGATATGGGTATGCAGCGTTAAAGACATGTTAGTAATCTCGGCCTTTGTTCTGTAGGTTCCCCGTGGTCTGATCTGGCAGTAGGGAATGAATGGTTGGTTGGGTTTATTTTGTCTTGGGTACAGCTTTAAAGACTTTGTTTTCCTGTTTTTCTTTCACAGTATGGGTATGTAGCATTAAAGGTGCAGGTAAATAGTTTGTTAATAATCTCAGCTGCAATCTCTCTTTGTTCTGTGGGTTCCCTGTGGTGTGACAGCACATTGCAGGCTCTGAATACAACTTGGTTTAATATTTAGTCAATTTGTGGAGTCTTCTTGCCTCTTCCCTATATTAGAAGGTCAGTATCATTCTTGAGGTTAGGGCAAGGCAGGTAGAATATAGAGTGGGATTTTATACACACACATACACCCCGAGGAGAAAAGGAAAACTGGGAAATTGGGTAAGCACAGAAATTAATTGCAAGAAGTGGGTGGGTATTTTTTTAAGGAACCCCTTTAATAACCCAGGCCCTGGCCCAAATAATGCTTTGTAGGGGCATTTGGGCTCTCTATTTGGATATTAGTAAGGTAAAGTAGTTTATTCAGCAGCATAATAAACATAAACAGTTAATAAGTAGTTTATTAATAAAGGGGATGCCAACAAAGAAGGAACTAAGCAAAGTTCTATTGATACTGTCAAACTTGAAAGCATGATTTACCCCATCTATTTTACCAGTTATGCTGGGAAATTCTTTATGATAATTTCTCAGTCCTTTGAATTATGGTGTGTTTCATATAAGCCTTTCTCTGGAATAAATCGACCTCTCAGTGCAATTATTACTTTTTCCTGGGCCATAGCATTAGGTCAGTTAGTGAAATACTGAGTCTAATACCGCTTAAGGCTGTGAACGGCTTCCAAGTATTATGTGGAAAATATGGGATTAATATTAAGAAACTGCTATAAAGCAAATGTTACTAGTGGAAATTTTAATTATACAGTGGTATTTATGCTTGTTTTATGTTATAAAATGTTTTCTCTTTAAATGACCACTGTATGAATTTTACTTTCAAAATATTGTTGTTTGGTGTTTGATAAGTTCTATTTAAACTTCCTTCCCAACGTTTATTTGTATTATAAGTCCCTTCAAAGTGACTCATCAGCATTGTATTAAAGAAAACCACAATTAACCAGCAACCAGCCAACATGGGAGATGTGCTTCAGCTGGAGGGTCTTATTCTCTTAGAACTGTTTTCTTCCTTTGTTCTGGAAAGTACCAATCGCAAGCTGTTTTTCCCTCTTTCAGTTTTAGGTTATTGGAGTTCTTGCTAGGAAGCATAGCAGAGCACATGTAGCAAGTATCTTTAGTCTTTCAGATCATCTGGAGCTACCTGTGGCTGCTGTGTAGTCTAAAACTTCAGATGGCTTTATGATCTATTGGCGGGTGGCTAAATTGGAATCTTTATGTCAGATCTATAGTTTACCTTATTTTTTAATTCCAGAATGGAAAAGTGAAATAGAAAAAGAAGACATTGAAGGTTGTAATATTATCTGTGAATTTGGGAAGTGTTGACATTTCTCAGATAGACAGATATGATGATAGATCGATGTTACTGCTTTGAGTTTTTTCTTTAGAATTATGTTTCTTCACCTGGAATTAGCTGAGGAAAAGTGGCATTTGTAATGGATTGATGGTTTCGGTAGATTTGATTTTGTTTTTGGTGCCTTCAGAGTTCTAGCTTAAACTAATTAGAAAGATATTACTACTTTGTGTAAGTCTCAAAATCAGTATTGTTAAGCTTTTAATTCAATATCTGCTGAGACTGCTGTGCCTGATATATTAAAATAAAAAGTCTTAGGATTTTTTGAAAGGAATAAAATAGCCCTGATCTCAGCCACTGCCCCTTTTGAATCTAAGGTGATTCTTCAAGTTGATATGTTTAGACATTTCACTGTATGTCTGTCTAGGACGTGTCTAGAATATTTAAGTGCTTTTATCTTGGAAATGTACAGATATATCATACCCAGTTTTATTTGCTTAGGTAGCAGATAAAGACTTTAGAAATTTTAAATATTTGAGTATTTGGTTAGGAATTTAACATTTGTACAAAACAACAATAACAATATATGGACTCAGCTAGCCTAGAAAAAGATGACTGCCTCCTGGTCAGAAGCTGGGATGGGAAACTTATGAGAACCTGATTTGGGATGTATTTGTGAAGAATATGCCCTCCGTCATAGACTATTCAGACTGCTATAGCAGAAAAATTCATAAACTAGGTGGCTTAAAAAGCAAACATTTATTTCTCATAGTTCTGGAAGGTGGGAAATCTAAGATTAAGGTGCTGGCAGATTTAGGGTCTAGTGAGGGCCTACTTCCTGTGGCCATCTCCTCATGTCCTCACACAACAGATGGAGAAACAAATCTTTCTCTTTTATAAGGGCACTGATTTCATTCATGAGGGCTCCAGCCCTCAAGACCTAATCAGCTCTCAAAGGCTCCACCTCCAAATATCATCACATTGGTGATTAGATTGGAACATATAAGTTTTGGAGGGACATAAACATTCAGTCTGTAGTACTCTGATATCTCTTGCATGTGGCTGACCTTGAAGATCAAGCAATATTTCATTTATGTTTTGATACAACTTTTATTTCTCCACCGTTTTCCTCAGAAGGTGCTACTTCCAGCTTGGTGAAATCTAGTAGAGTTTATTAAGTAGCAGTATACAGATAACTTTACACAGGAGAATATACAAAATGTTTTAAATCTTCTGTGTTTGCTTGTATGATTCTTAGTAATCACAGATGGTACCCATTGACCCATCTGTGATTACTATTAGTGGATAGTAAAAGCAAGGGAGAAAGATGTTAATATCACAGCTTCTAGCATGTCTCCTGATCATGGTTGTATATGCCCGGTGTCAAAGGTATTCTATAGCATACCTGTTACATAGTGTCTTTTAGAAAGTTACTAAGATTTTATTCACTTTAGCCAAGTAGGAGGATGGATTAGATGACAGGATATATACAGTACTTTTATCTATGACAGATAACTGTGTTTTTGAAAGAAGCTTTTATCTTCTCAATTAGCCAGAACATTTTGATTTTTGACTTGAAATTTCCTAACTCTACTTGCATGTCCTTATTTGTTAATTTTTAAAACTAAGATCTTTCTTTTAGGATGTGGGAAAAGAAGTTGCACTGTTGGTGGGATTGTAAGTTGTTGCAACCATTATGGAAAACAGTATGGAAGTTTCTCAAAAAATTAAAAATAGAACTACCATATGACCCAGCAATTCCACTTCTGGGTATTTATCCAAAGAAAATGAAAACACTAATTTGAAACGCGATATGAACCTTGATGTTTATTACATCATTATTTACAATAGCCCAGATATGAAAGCAACCTAGGTGTTCATTCATGGATGTATAAAGACGAAATGATATATGTGTGTATCTGCTATCCATAGATATGCCTTTTATTTTTTATTCTTGGAATCTGTGTTATATTTATATTCAGTGTGTAAGGTATTCCAGAAGTGATCTGAGTAAGTTTGACCTTAAAGATGTCTTTGTAATTTGTTCCACATTGTTATGTTCCCTTTGTAGTCTCTCAGTTTCAGAGCTTTTATAACTTTCTTTTTTATAAATTTTATGTTATTATTCGTTACAAGTATAAAGTACATTGGTTAGACTTTTATATAGTTTATAAAACGATCCCCCTAATTGCTCTTTTTATCCTCTGGCTCTCCACCTAGCCATTACATTAATGCTAACTGCATTACCTATGCTGTGCTCCCCATCCTGGTAAGCATCTATGTACTACTAATTTGTACTTCTTTAACCCTTCACCCCTTTCTCCCAGCCGCCAACCCCTCTCCCCTCTGGCCATCACCAGATTGTCCTCTATATTTGTGAGCCTGTTTCTGATTAGTTTGTTCTTTTTGTTCCTTAGATTCCACATATAAGTGAAATCATGTAGTGTTTATCTTTCTCTGTCTGACATTTCACTCAGCATAATAGCCTCTATGTCGTTCCAAATGGTAAGATTTCATTTTGTTAATGGCTGAGTAATATTCCATTGTATATATGAGCCATAATTTTTTTAGCCAATTGTCTGTTGATGGGCATTTAGGTTACTTGCATATCTTGGCTATTGTAAATTGTGCTGCCATGAACATAGAGGTGCATAGATCTCTACGAATTATTGTTTTGGTTTTCTTTGGATAAATACAAGTGCAATTGCTGGGTCAAAAGATAGATCTATTTTTAATTTTTTGAGGACCCTCCATCCTGTTTTCCATAGCAGCTGTACCAATTTGCAATCCCACCAACAATGTATGAGGGTTCCCTTTTCTCCACATCCTCACCAACACTTGCTGTTTTTTGATTTGTTGATGACAGCCGTTCTGACATGTGCGAAGTGATATCTCATTGTGGTTTTAATTTGCATTTCTCTGATGATTAGTGACCATTAGCATCTTTTCATATGTCTGTTAGCCATCTGTATTTCCTCTTTGGAGAAGTATCTGTTCAGGTCTTCTGCCCATTTTTTAATTGGATTGTTTGCTTTTTTGTTGTCGAGTAGTATAAGTTCTTTATAAATTTTGAATATTAACGCCTTATCAGATGTATCATTAGCGAATAGCTTCTCCCAAACAGTCGGATGTCTTTTTCTTTGTTGATAGTTTCCTTTGCTGTACAAAAACTTTTTAGTTTGATGTATTCCCCTTTGTTTATTTTTTCTTTTGTTTCCCTTGCCTGAGGAGATACATCTGAAAAGAAATTCCTGTTAGTAATATAAGAGAGTTTACTGCCTATGTTTTCTTCTAAAAGTTTTATGGTTTCAGGTCTTACATTTAAATCTTTGATTTATTTTGAGCCTATTGTATATGGTGTAAGAAGATGGTCCAGCTTTTTTTTTTTTTTGCATGTATCTGTCCAATTTTCCCAACGCCATTTATTGAAGAGACTGTCTTTATCTCATTGTATATTCTTACCTCCTTTGTCATATATTAAGTGAGCATATAGGTGTGGATTTATTTCTGGATTCTCTATTCTGTTCCATTGATCAATGCATCTTTTTATGCCAGTACCATGCTGTTTTGATTACTGTAGACTTGTAGTATAGTTTAATATCAGGTAGTGTGATATCTCCAACTTTGTTCTTCTTTCTCAAGACTGCCATGGCTATTCGGGGTTTACTATGGCTCTATATAAATTTTAGGATTATTTGTTCTAGCTCTCTGAAAAAATGCCATTAGTATTTTGATAGGGATTGCATTGAATCTATAGATTGTTTTGGGGAGTATGGCCATTTTAACAATGTTGATTCTTCCTACCCATGAACATGGTATATGCTTCCATTTATTTGTATCTTCTTCAGTTTTTTTTTTTTCAATGACTTATACTTTTCTGAAAACAGATCTTCTACCTTCTTAGTTAATTTGATTCCCAGGTACTTTATTGATTTCGATGCAATTGTAAATGGGATTTTCTTAATTTCTCTTTCTGAAAGTTCATCATTGGTGTATAAAAATGCCACTGACTTCTGAATATTAATTTCATGTCCTGCTACTTTACTGAATTCATTGATCAGTTCTAACAGTTTTTTGGTTGGAATCTTTAGGGTTCTCTATATGTAGTATTGTGTCATCAGGAAATAATGATAGTTTTACTTCTTGTTTTCCAATTCTATACCTTTTATTTCTCATTCTTTTCTTACTGCTGTGACTAAGACTTCCAATACAATGTTGAAGAGGAGTGGTGAAAGTGGACATCCTTGTTT
>NW_011889185.1:1782308-1784103 GCF_000151845.1 Pteropus vampyrus | reverse complement strand
TCTTTAGGGTTCTCTATATGTAGTATTGTGTCATCAGGAAATAATGATAGTTTTACTTCTTGTTTTCCAATTCTATACCTTTTATTTCTCATTCTTTTCTTACTGCTGTGACTAAGACTTCCAATACAATGTTGAAGAGGAGTGGTGAAAGTGGACATCCTTGTTTCGTTCCTGATCTTTGGAGAACGCTTTTAGCTTTTCTCCATTGAGTATGATGTTAGCTGTAGGTTTATCATATATGGTGTTTATTATGTTGAGGTATGTTCCCTCTATTCCCACTTAGCTGAGGGTTTTTATCATAAATGGATGCTAAATTTTGTTGAATGATTTTTCTGCATCTATTGATATGATCATATGGTTTTTATCTTTCGATTTGTTAATGTGGTGTATCACATTAACATTGATTTGCAGATATTATACCAACCTTGCGTCCCAGGAATAAATCCAACTTGATTATGGTGCATGATCTTTTTAATGTATTGCTGAATTCGGTTTGCTAAGATTTTTGTTGAGGATTTTTGCATCAATGTTCATAAGAGATATTAGCCTATAGTTTTCTTTTTTTGTAATGTCTTTGTCTGGTTTTGGAGTCAACGTAATGGTGGCCTCATAAAAGGAGCCTTCCGTCTTCTTGAATTTTTTGGAATATTTTGAGGAGAGTGCGTGTTCATTCTTCTTTGAGTGTTTGGTAAAATTCACTTGTGAAGCCATCTGGTTCAGAATTTTTGTTTTGGGAGGTTTTTGATTACTGATTCTATTTCATTGGTAATAGTCGGTCAATTCAGATTTTCTGTTTCTAGGAATGTGTTCATTTCTTCTGATTGTCCAATTTGTTGGTGTATAATTGCTCATAGTATTTTCTTATGATCCTTTGTTTTTCTGTGGAGTCCTTAGTTATTTCTCCTCTTTCATTTCTGATTTTATCTATTTGTGTTCTCTCCCTTTTTTCCTTGATGAGTCTGGTAAAGAGTCTGTCACTTTTGTTTATCCTTTCAAAGAACCGGCTCTTGGTTTCATTAATCTTTTGTATTGTTTTCCTAGACTATTTCATTTATTTCTGCTCTGATCTTTATTATTTCCTTCCTTCTACTCACTTTGGGCTTTGTTTGCTGTTCTTTTTGTAGTTCTTTTAAGTGTATGGTTAGATTGTTTATTTGAGCTTTTTTCTCATTTCTTGAGGCAGGCCTGTATTGCTATGAATTTCCCTCTTAGGACTGCTTTCGCTGTGTCCCATAGGTTTTGAGTCATTGTATTTTCATTTTCATTTGTCTCTAGGTATCTTTTGATTTCTTCCTTGATCTCATTGTTAACCCATTCATTGTTTAGTAGCATGTTATTTAGCCTCCATGTGTTTGTGTATTTTCTAGTTCTTTTTCTTGTAGTTGGTTTCTAGTTTCATACCATTGTGATCAGAGAAGATGGTTGATATGATTTCAGTCTTCTTAAATTTATCAAGATTTGTTTCGTGTCCTAACATATGATCTATCCTGGAAAATTTTCCATGTGCACTTGAGAAGAGTGTATATTTTGCTGCTTCAGGGTAAAATGCTTTGAAAATATCTCTTAATCTGGTCTAGTTTGTTTTTAAGGCCCAGTGTTTCCTTGATTTTTTTGTCTGGAAGATCTGTCCATTGGGGTCTCAATGGGGTGTTACAGTCTTCTACTATGAGTGTATTACTGTTGATCTCTCCTTTTATGTCAGTCAATAATTGCTTTATGTATGTGTGTTTGGTGTGTATATGTTTAGTTAGGGTTATGTCCTCTTGATTTATCAATCCCTTTATCATTATGTAAT
>NW_011889185.1:1746849-1782258 GCF_000151845.1 Pteropus vampyrus | reverse complement strand
TTCTCATTTCTTGAGGCAGGCCTGTATTGCTATGAATTTCCCTCTTAGGACTGCTTTCGCTGTGTCCCATAGGTTTTGAGTCATTGTATTTTCATTTTCATTTGTCTCTAGGTATCTTTTGATTTCTTCCTTGATCTCATTGTTAACCCATTCATTGTTTAGTAGCATGTTATTTAGCCTCCATGTGTTTGTGTATTTTCTAGTTCTTTTTCTTGTAGTTGGTTTCTAGTTTCATACCATTGTGATCAGAGAAGATGGTTGATATGATTTCAGTCTTCTTAAATTTATCAAGACTTGTTTCGTGTCCTAACATATGATCTATCCTGGAAAATTTTCCATGTGCACTTGAGAAGAGTGTATATTTTGCTGCTTCAGGGTAAAATGCTTTGAAAATATCTCTTAATCTGGTCTAGTTTGTTTTTAAGGCCCAGTGTTTCCTTGATTTTTTTGTCTGGAAGATCTGTCCATTGGGGTCTCAATGGGGTGTTACAGTCTTCTACTATGAGTGTATTACTGTTGATCTCTCCTTTTATGTCAGTCAATAATTGCTTTATGTATGTGTGTTTGGTGTGTATATGTTTAGTTAGGGTTATGTCCTCTTGATTTATCAATCCCTTTATCATTATGTAATTATGCCCTTCTTTGTCTCTTATTATAGCCTTTGTTTTAAAGTCTATTTTGTCTGATATAAATATTGCTACCCTGGCTTTTTTCCTCATTTCCATTTGCATAAAATATCTTTTCCTAGCTCTTTACTTTCAGTCTGTGAGTGTCATTTGATCTGAAGTGAGTCTCTTGTAGACAGCATATTTATGGGTTTTGTTTTTGTATCCATTCAGCTACCTACTCTGTCTTTTGATTGGAGCATTTAATCCATTTATATTCAAAGTGATTACTGATAGGTACATAGTTACTGCCATTTTATTATTCATATTTCTTTTTTCTTTTTTTCTTTTTGACCCCTTCTTCTTTTACAGAAGTTCCTTTAACATTTCTTGTAGTAGTGGCTTCCTGGTGATGAATTCCTTAAGCTTTTCCCTATCTGGGAAGCTCTTTATCTCACCTTCCATTTTAATCAAAAGCCTTGCTGGGTAGAGTATTTGTGTTTGTAGATTCTTGTTTTTCATAACTTTGAATATTTCTTGCCAGTCTTTCTGGCCTGCAAAGTTTCCATCGAAATATCAGCAGACATTCTTATGGGGGTACCCTTGTAACTAGCTGCCTTTCTCTTGCTGCTTTTAAGATTCTCTCTTTGTCTTTGACCTTTGGCATTTTAGTTATGATGTATCTTGGTGTGGCCATTTTAAAGCTTCTTTTTAAAGCTTCTATAACTTTCATTTCTGGGCTTTCCAGGTGGTTCTAAGTGTTTTCAAAGTGTCAAAAAGGAAATTGAAACAAGCTCTGGAAAACTTTAATGAACTTCAACTGTGAATATGTCACACTCGTTTTAAAGACCACTGATAGTGAGATATTAATAAGTAAATCTGTATATTACTAAAGCGTCTCTAAACATTGAAACTTCAATTACATTTTTATCCTGGATGCTAAGACATAGATCTTAGGGCTTACTTTACAGCTCTTACTGAGGTGAGGAGTCATAAGTTATTCACTATTATAATAGTGACAAGTCATTATATTTGGTAGGCAATCAAATATTTGCTGATTTAATTAAGCTTGTGTAATTATTTTTACCTTACTATAAATTTTAGTCTAAAGAGTGGAAGAGAATTCTCCTCTTTGAATTAGAAAAACATAAAACATGTGATGAACTTCCCCTCTCCTATAATAAGACTACTTTTTCTTTTAAAAAGATTAACCCACTAGGGTAAAAACTAAATTTTTCCATGAATGCTAGTGTTATTTCTGCCTGGTGGAATTAAAGATGTGGAAATAATTGGTATATAACCTTGATCTTTTTGTCCTGCCCTTACCCAGTCCATTATTTCTTCAGTGTAAAATTAGAAGAGTTAACTCTTAGTAGAATTCTCTATACTGCTACATAAGACAATAACCATGTTTTTGAAGTGAGTTTAATTTTAGATATTGAGTACTTCTAAATAGCAAGTTATGCTAGTTGTGAAGAAAAATTACATGCTTTTAACTTATTAATAATTTACCTGTTCATAGTAATTTAAAGTTCAGTGTTTTTTCACACTCATTTTCTATGTGATCTTCATATCAACCCTATGAAGTAAGTAGGTTTTCATATTTTTCTATCGCACAAATGAAGGAACACTTTTTTTTGAGAATATATGACTAGTTCAGAGTTGAAGAATTAGATTATATTATTTGATCTGAGTTACTTGATAAGGTGTAGAAATCTTGACACTTTTGCTCCATCGTAAGGCCTATAATTTTATCTTAGAATCTTAGAACTCTAGAGCTGGGAGAAACTTTAACTGATACAGGTGGAAAGTAGGTTCTATATTGGGTGCCAGGTCAATTGATCAGTTGTAACTGTTGAAATTTGGGGTTGAAATAATTTTGTAGGTGTACTTCCAACTTCTTGGAAGAGAGTACTCAGATTCTTAACCATGCCTAAAGTGGACATAAAGGCAACAAATGGATGGCAAATATATGGTAGTCAGGCTATGTAAACCGAAGGTACCTGATATAGTTTTTTTACAGATCTTATTTTTACTAACAGAAATTTGGAATAAATTTGGTTAATTCCTCAGTGAGTTACAGGATTCTATTATGTGTATCACTTAAGGAATTGAATTTCGCTATGCGGAACAGAAAACCCAGAGTAGTGGCCTAAATAAATTTGAACTTATGAAATGAGGATTCCAAAGTTAGGCATTACAGGGTTAGTAGGATGTCTCTAAGATACCATTAAGGACCTAGGTGCCTTCTAGCCTTCTTACCAGCCATTCTTAGTATATGCTCATGGTTACAAAGTAGCTTCTGAGTCATCCCATCTGTGTTCTACCCAGTCTAGAAGATGGGGGAGGAGCAAAACAATGTCTGCCAGATGAGTAAGAGTCTTTGAAGAAGTTTCCTGTAAATCACATATAGTGAAGTCTGTTTTTATGTCATTGATCGAACTATATCACATGGCCATTTCATATACCACAAAACTGGGACATGTATTTTTGCTTGAGCACATTGTAGCACAACAACTTTGGGCTTCTTATTGCCAGAGAAGAGGAGACTGGATATTAGGTGGATGATGAACAATATTAGATACCCTTTAACTATCCAATCTTTATTCAGTGTTCTTCCTACACAAGGAACATACTCACCTGCTCCTCAGTGGAAACACTTCCCAGTTACTGTATTCATTTTCAAAATTTGCAATATCCTAGTGATGTGCAATCTTCCACATTAGGTCCATTAGGTCTAGATATGACTTCTTGTGGTCTGGTGCCCCACAAACTGCCCCCTCCTCCACTGTTACATAGGTAGACAAAGAATAGGATAACTATAGTAAAAGTTCCCACTAAAAAGGCAGAGGGGAGAAGGGGAATGGAAAAGATAGCAGCGATCAAATCCTACTGAGAAGAGAGAGCAAAGATTCCCTGTCCTGCCAATAGAGAAAGTTCCTCGGATGGCTCTCTAATGGGATTTCCTTTTCTTGAGATATAAATTTGTGAGGAAAGCCCCAGCATTCTTGAAGAGCTCTGTGATTGCCCTTCCCTGTAGGTCAGAAATTACAGTGGAAACTGCTGCTACTGAATCCGTAAACCTAAATACAGTAGAAATAATTGGATTCTGTGGTGGCAGAAACCAAGTGGTACTCGGTCACCAAAGGCAAGGTTGGCATGGTTTTCTTAATGTACAGCAGGGTCAAAGCAACAATTGGAATAATCTGAGTGATACAGGTGAATTTCTTTTACCCCAGAACAGGCCCTGACTATTCTTTAGAAAGTCTTTGTTGTTCATTCTCCATGGCCCCATCTGAAGTACTCATTGGGAAGCCTAATTTTCTTGGGGAATGTACAACTTTCACAGCTAATGTTCTGTTGGCGAGGGTTTGGGGCCATGATTCATTTTAGAGAGTTAATACTTGCAGGCTGCTGCAGAGCAGTCTTATAGTTTTTATGATAATATTATTTTCTCAAAACCTTAGAGGTTTTTTATATTTTTTGCTTTTAGTAAGCTCCACGGGGAGAAGCCACATCTAGACATAGATTCTGAGCTTGAAAATTCTTCTACTTACTGGTCTCTGTACCCAGCCCTTTTCCTATAGCTTTTAAAATTATTAGTCATCTGCCTTGAGGTAGGCAACATACTTAATTTGATTTTTGCTGGCTGGTTTTCTTCTCTGTCCTGAAGAGAGCTCTTAAAACAGCTTGGAGCTGTGGACTTATCCTGCGCTAAGACAGTTACTTCTCTGAGTTACTTCTTATAATCACCTAAATTTGAATTACAGAGGCCATTGATGTTTACAGCCCTGCAAAGCTTCAAATTATGTGACTCTCAGTCCATCTATATTGAAGGCTACAGGCATAGAATGGCTAGTTCTAGTTCAATTTGGTCTCTGTGGGACTGGGCTCAAAAACTGCAAGAAAAAGCCATCATACACCCATATCCCGAAGAGTTCCTGTATTTCCCTGAGCTGTAGCCTCATTTGGCATATGATGTTATCAAATGTTTTGCTACCACCTAACAAGAGTAACCAGCATTAAGAGTCACTAACTTTTAATTGTTTAGAGACTGAGGCATCCATTCTTAAGACTAATTTTTTTTATAAAGTCTTTTCTTTTTCCTTGATATAGTTATATTCCAAGCATTGATGGGCAGCTTGCTTTTTAGACTCAAAGTGAGAGGAATTAGGACCAGGGGAAATGCTTTTTTTCTAAGGACAGGAACATTTGGAAAAGACAGGGAAAAAGTATGAGAGAAAAAATATGTGGATATAATTGCCAAGAAAGACGATAATTGGTAATGGTTAAATGATAAAGAAAAATGGGCATTGTGTTCTCTGTGTGATCCTGTTAAAGCAAAATAGATATTATGCCAGCCATTTTCTTATTTTAGTCATCAGGTGATACAGTTTACCCAAAGTCTTGGTTCCTGTCAACAGTGAGAGTTATCATAATTAAGTAGAAAGTGAACTTGCAACTAGTTGTTTATAAGTTCTCCAATGATAGCACCTTTTTGATGGGAGCCCCAGAAGGAGCAGAAAATGAGAAAGGTGCAGATAGCTTATTTAAAGAAATAATAGAAAACTTCCAAATCATAGGAAGGAAATGAATACGCACATCTTTGATACTCAAAGTGCCCCCAAATAGACTGAACATCAAAAAGTCTTCACCAAAATATATAATCAAATTGTCAAAAGTCGAAGACAAAGAATTTTGAAAGCAACAAAAGAAAAGCTACTCTTTAGATATAAGCCTCCTTTTCTTCCCCCTCTTCCCCTATTCCTCCCCCAATATGACTATCAGCAGATTTCTCCCCAGAAACCTAGCAGGCTAGGAGAAAGTGGCATGATGTATCCCAAGTGCTAAAAGGAAAAAACTGCCAACCAAGAAGATGATCCAACAATTCTCTTTTGGGTATTTATCTGAAGAATATGAAAACACTAGTACAGAAAGATATCATGCACTCATTACAGCATTATTTACAATAGCCAAGATATGGAAACAATGTAAGTGTCCATCAACAGACGAATGGATAAAGAATATGTGAGATATATATATATCTCAGTTGAAAAACCGAGGCTGAGCTGCAGCCCCTATTTAGATATGGAGGAGAAATTAAGACCTTTCCAGACATACAAATATATATATATCTCACATATTCTTTATCCATTCTTCTGTTGGAGAGAGAGAGAGAGAGAGAGAAGATGGAATACTGCTCATCCATAAAAATGATGAAGCATTGTCATTTGCGACAACATGGACGGACTTTGATGATATTATGCTAAGTGAAATAGATCAGATGCAAAAAGACAAATACTGTATGATTTCACTCATGTAGAATATAAAAAATTAAAATAAAACAAAAACAAACTCATAGATACGGACAACAGATTTGTGGTTACCAGAGAGGAAAAGGGTGGAGAGAGGGCAAAATGAGTAAAGGGTGTCAAATGTATGGCGAGGCGAAGGATGGAAACCAGACTTTCAGTGGTGAGCATGCTGTAGTGTATACAGATATTGAATTATAATGTCGTATACCTGAAACATGTTATTCACCAATGTTACCTCAATAAAAAAAGTCTTATGAATTTAACAGCAACAACAAAAAAGGTAATTCTGGCAAAGATGTACTTCATTTCTGAAGTACAAATGAAGGAGAGATAGACTTTCCCAAACAAAAGCTGACTGAATTCATCACCACTAGATCTGCCTTAGAAGAAATTTAAAAAAATTATTCAAGTTGAAATGTCACTAATTAACAACAAGAAAACATATGAATGTATAAAACTCACTGGTAAAGGTAACTGTATACTTAACTTCAGAATATTATAATACTGTAATGTTGGTACAGAAACCACTTTTAACTTTAATCAAAGTTAAAAGACAAGAGGGGAGAAGTCTACACAGTCAAGCTGGCCGTCTGTAGATTGCTAGGTAGGGGGGCCGGACTAAGGCACAATGGTGGCTTCCCTTCCAGCCCTCATGCTCACGCCAGGATATCGAAGGGGAGTGTGAATCAGCTCAACTGATTAGAAGAAATAAGATCACTCAGAGATTTTAAAATAAAAGATTTTGTATACTCTTTTGGAGATGAGGAAGTGAGTATGAGGACAGCAACATGATAGAAGTCCCAAATCTCCAGTAGATTACAATCTACTTCTTGGATAAAGAATAGGGTTACAGGTTTGCGAAAGGAAACATGGCACAGTGAGAGACATCCCCAGATCTCTTCCCTTGAAACAACATTAAGCTGAACATCTAAAGCTCAACAAAAAACACCCAAATTGCACACCAGCATGTCTGAGCATGGGATATGCACATAAGAGCCACCACAGGTCAGAACCCTGGGTGTCGGACTGTGGACTGGGAGAAATAAAAAAGCTGCCTCTCGCAGCCACAGGAGCTACCTGTCGGAGGATGGGGAAGAGAGAAGGAGTGGCCAGTTCCTGGAACAGCTTGCCCGGGAAAGCTGTGAGCTCCCTGCGGCCAGAGGCAGGGCCCAGTCACCAAGGCAGAAAACAGAAGAGCAGGACGGCAGAAAAACAACAGTTGATTTTTATCAGCCGTGGTTGTAAAACCGAGGCTGAGCCACAGCCCCTATTTAGATATGGAGGAGAAATTAAGACCTTTCCAGACATACAAAAATTGAGAGACTTCTCCACTACGAGGCCTGCACTACAGGAAATACTGAAAGGGATCCGCTCATGTAAAACAAAATGACAAAACAAAACAAACAAACAAACAAAAAAACATAATTAGAGGTAAAGTGACTATCAGGCAAATAGAAGCAGAGGAGTATAACCCTGACTAAGAACAGGGCATTATAAGCTTAAATAATAAGAAGAGAATTGCTATAGCAAGATAGTATGTCTAGAAAAGTCTTAATTTCTCCTTCATATCTAACAGAGAGCTTAGCTGCATGCATTATTCTAGGCTGGTAGTGCCTTTCACTTAATAGTTTAAATATTTGATTCCATTCCTTTCTGGCTTGTAAGGTTTGTGCCGAGAAGTCTGATGATAATCTAATGGGTTTTCCTTTATAAGTTACCATTTTCTTCACCCTGGCTGCTCTGAGAATTCTGTCTTTGTCATTGATTTTTGATAATTTTAATACCATGTGTCTTGGTGAAGGCCTTTTTGGGTTGAGATAATTGGGTATTCTGTTGACTTCTTGAATTCCAAGCTCCATCTCATTCTTTAGATTTGGGAAATTCTCGTCAACTATTTGTCAGAAAATGCTTTCTAGTCTGTGCTCCTTTTCCTTGCTTCGAGAATGCCCATTATTTTTATGTTTCCTCTCCTGATGATATCAGCTAGTTCTTGTATTTCTCTTCATTATTTTTCATTCTTCGATTTCTCTCTTCTTCCTTCTGATTCATTTCTAGATTTCTTTCTTCGATATCACTGATCCTTTCCACCATTTGGTGGACTCTATTTCCCAAGCTTGCTATTTCATTTTTCATCTCTTGCAGTGTGTTCTTTATCTCCAGAAGATCTCTTGTTCTCTTTTTGAGGGTTTAAATCTCTTTGCTAAAGAACTCATTCTGTTCATCTAGTTGTTTTTTCAATTCCTGAAATTGTTGCTATGACTCGTTATGGAACTCACTGTGTTTTTTCAGAAGTACCATCCTGAATTCTCTGTCATTTAAGTCGCATATTTCTATGTCTGTAAGGTCATTTTCTGGAGATTTTTCTCTTTCTTTCTGAGATGCCTTGTCACCTTGGTTGTTCATGGTGTTTAATGGACTATTTCTCTGTCTGAGCATTAATGGAAATGTATTTTGCTTTTTTTTTCCAGAAAGAAGATTTTTTATATAAAGGTCTCTCTTTAGCCTGCTGCAAAGAAGGCGCTTTTCTTTTGGTTTCCAGTAGATGGTGTCTAAGCCTCTTGGATCCCTGCTTGATATATAAAGCCTTAAAAATGCCTTTTTATTTTCTTACAGATATTTAATCACGCTTGCTACTCTCAGTTTCAGACACTGTCAATGTTAGCAGCAGTTTTGGTAGCATTTGTTCAGATTCCCCTGGGGCTCCAGATGTTTGGTCTCAGTGGGTATGGGGGGAGGGGCAATCTGGGCAGGGGATAGGGGCTGTGGCTCAGCCTCGGTTTTACAACCACGTCTGGTAAAAATCAACTGTTGTTTTTCTGCTGTCCCCCTCCTCTGTTTTCTGCCTTGGTGACTGGGCCCTGCCTTTGGCCGCAGGGAGCTCACAGCTTTCCCGGGCAAGCTGTTCCAGGAACTGGCCGCTCCTTCTCTCCTTCCCGTCCTCCTACAGGTAGCTCCTGTGGCTACGAGAGGCAGCTTTTTTATTTCTCCCAATCCACAGTCCGACACCTGGGGTTCTGACCTGTGGTAGCTCTAATGTGCATATCCCACGCTCAGACATGCTGGTGTGCAATTTTGGTGGTTTTTTTTTTGAGTTTTAGATGTTCAGCTTAATGTTGTTTCAAGGGAAGAGATCTGGGGACATCTCTCATTGTGCCATGTTCCCTTCTTCCTTCTTCCCCACATTTTAATTGTTAACATTTTTAAAGAAACTATAATGATTGACTTAAGTTTAGGTAATGAGATATCTTAAAGTTAAGATCATAATTATACACAATAAAGTAATTATAAGGGTTGCAGTTAGACCATCAAAGCGTAGTTATTGATTAGTGAAATGCATTTGGATCTCCTAGGTAGGATGAGGCTTGGCTGTTGTGAGGATATATGTTACCCCACATGTGTAAGATTTACTGGACATGAAGAGAAAGGTTTTTTTTTAAGGGGTATGTTGCAGGCATATTCTGATGATACAGAATATTTTATTTGTTGATGATCAAAAGAGAAAGATGTCGATGATCACTGGAGATTGAGTGGATGGAAATGATTAACAGTGGAAGCAACAAGGTCAGTTTGATGTAGCTCACTGAGTTCTACCTAGGAGTCACATGGTTTGCATTTGGGCCAGCCTCTACCACCGACCTTAGACAAGTTGCTGGATGTTTTAGAATTTGAGTATTTAGTATTTTACCTTTTTGAACTTTTTACTGATGTATAACATAGCATATAGAATAATATACAAATCATTAGTGTATGTAGCTTGATGAGCTTTTACAAACAACACACTCCTATAAGCAGCACGCAAGTCAAGGAACTAGGACGTTACCAGCAGCCCCTCTTTGCGCTCTCTGTATTTCCATTTTTATCTTTAAAATAGGGGTAATACTGTGTTTATTTTTCAGGACTGTTGAGAAATAAGAAATAAAAAAAAGTGCCTTGATCTAGCTCAGATAGTGTTGTGCAAGTGAAATGAGATGGCTCAAGCATTACAAGTTAGACCTAAGGAAGTAGGACCAGTTTCCAGAGTCTTATGAAGCTTTCCTCCAGTAATATTTATAAACCTATTAAATTGAGGGTGAATAAGGAAATAAGTCTGAAAACTACAAAGCAAAAGACAAAACAGTTGTCTAATCATAAAGATGTGTAAGCAGAGTGTATGTAATACCCTATTATGTTAGTTTCTACAAAGTGTCATTCTTGAGATTCAGTAAAGCAACTTATATATTTTTACGTGTTTAACAGATGTGAAACCTCTCATTATTTGAGAATGCTCAAGGAATGGTAGCTCCTTGAAATAAAAGCAGGTTGTATATTGAAAATATCCACAAGTCTTGCATTCATCAAATATTTCTGTTTAGGTTTCAAGGGGTCTAATGTTGAATTTCTTTATATTAATCTGAATTTTAACAAAAGCTTTTAGGACAGGAAATCTTCCGTCATATTCTTAATACTATTAATTAATTGATTTCTTGCTGAGTAATGGTAAATGAAATTACATACAAATGAATAAAGGTAAACTCCTCTTGTAGAACTTTTTGAAAAAAATTTCAGATTTATTTAGCATAACAGATAAATGATGCTTACCATTTCTAATAAATGGCACCAACTCTAGTCACCACAATAATAATTTCATATTTTTCTCTGGCTTCCAAATTCTCCATCATCTCTCTCTACAGCATCTTATTGGATCACCTTACAGGTAAATTATTTTGAAATTTAGCTGTAAAATGAAAGAAAATGAACTATGATTTCTAATTTCTGTAAAGTAAGTTCATTTTATTTGCATTTTTTCTCTTTGACCTTTAAAATGATCTCTGCTGAGCTCAGAAGTTTAATAAATCTTTCAATTATTAGATGATTTACTTGGGAGGTCCTTATCATAGGCAATACAGACATACCTCATTTTATTGCGCTTTGTTTTATTGTGCTTTGCAGCTATTGTATTTTAAAACAAATTGAAAGTTTGTGGCAAACTTGCGTCAAGCAAGTGTGTAAGCTCCATTTTTCCAACAGTTCTGTTCACTTCATGTCTCTGTGTCATGTTTTGGTAATTCTGACAATATTCCAAACTTTTTTTTTTATTATTATATTAGTTATAGTGCACCATGAACCTCGGCTATATAAGACGGAGAATTTAATTGATGAACGTTGTGTGTGTTCTGACTACTCCACCTACTGGGTGACCTCCTGCCTCTTGGGCCTCCCTGTTCCCTGAGACACAACAATATTGAAATTAGGCCAAATAATAACCCTACAGTGGCCTCTATGTGTTCAAGTAAAACAAGGAGTCGAACTTCTCTTTAAATCAAAAGCTAGAAATGATTAAGCTTAGTGAGGAGGGCATGTCAAAAGCCGAGATAAACTGAAAGGTAGGCCTCTTGTGTCAAACAGCCAAGTTGTGAATGCAAAGAAAAGTTCTTGAAGGAAATTCAAAGTGTTACTTTAGTGAATATACATGAATGATAAGAGAGTGAAACAGCATTATTGCTAATATAGAGAATGTTTTAGTGGTTTGGATAGAAAATCAAACCAGCCACAATATTCCCTTAAGCCAAAGCCTAACCCAGAGCAAGGCCCTAACTCTCTTTAATTCTATGAAGGCTGAGAGAGATGAGGAAGATGTAGAAGAAAAGTTTGAAGCTAGCAGAGGTTGATTCATGAGATTTAAGGAAAGAAGCTGTTTCTATAACATAAAAATGAAGCAGCAAGTGCTGATGAGAAGCTATAGCAACTTATCCAGATAATTAATGAAGGTGACTACAATAAACAACAGATTTTCAATTTAGATAAAAAAAACTTTATATTGAAAGAAGATGCCATCTAGAACTTTCATAGCTAGAGAGGGGAAGTTCTTAATGCTTGCCTTCAAAGGACAGGCTGACTCTCTTGTTAGGGGCTAATGCAGGTGGTGATGTTAAGTTGAAGGCAGTGCTCATTTACCATTCCAAAAATCCTAGGGCCCTTAAGAATGATGATAAATCAACTCTGCCTGTGCTCTATAAATGAAAGAACAAAGCCTGGATGACAGTACATCTGTTTACAACATGATTTACTGAATATTTTAAGCCCACTTTTGAGACCTACTGCTCAGAAAGAAAGATTCCTTTCAAAATATTACTGCTCATTGACAATGCACCTGATCCCGCAAGACCTCTGATGGAGATGTACAATGAGATTAATGTTGTTTTTATGCCTGCTAACACAACATCCACTCTGCAGCCCAGGAATCAAGGAGTAATTTTGACTTTGAATTTTTATTATTTAAGAAATGTATTTCATAAGGCTATAGCTGCCATAGATAGTGTCTCTCTTCTGATGGACCTGGGCAAAGTAAATTGAAGATGTTCTGGAAAGAATTCACCATTCCAGATACCATTAAGAATATTCACGATTCATGAGATCAAAATATCAACATTAACAGGAGTTTGGAAGAAGCTGATTTCAACCCTCATGGATGACTTTTAGGGGTCCAAGACTTCAGTGGAGGAAGTAACTGCAGATGTGGTGGAAATAGCAAGAGAACAAGAATTAGAAGTAGAGCCCGAAGATGTGACTGAATTGATGTAATCTTGTGATAAAACTTAAATGGATGAAGAGTTGCTTCTTATGGATAAATAAAGAAAGTGATTTCTTGAGATAGAATCTATGTCTTATGAAGATGGCTATGGAGATTGTTAAAATGACAACAAAGGATTTGGAATATCATAACCTTAGTTGATAAAGGAGCAGTAGGGTTTGAGAGGATTGACTCCAATTTTGAAAGAATTTCTGTGGGTAAAATTCTGTCAAACAGCATCGCATGCTACAGAGAAATAGTTCATGAAAGGAAGAGTCAATTGATGCCACAATTTGTTGTTATTTTAAGAAATTGCCAGAGCCTCCCCAGCTTTCAGTAACCACCACCCTGATCAGTTGGCAGCCATCAACATCAAGGCGAGACCCATCCACCAGCAAAAAGGTTATGACTTGCTGAAGTCTCAAATGATGGTTTATATTTTTAGCAATAAAATATTTTTAATTAAGGTATGTAAATGGTCTTTTTAGACATAATGCTGTTGCACACTTAATAGACTACAGCATAGTCTAAAGATAACTTTTATATGCACTGGGGAACCAAAACATTAGCATGACTCGCTTTATTGAGGTATTTGCTTAATTCTGTGGTCTGAAACCAAACCCATGATATTTCTGAGGTATGCCTGTATGGTTCTAAAGAATAAACAAACTAGAGCAGCTATCCTTATAATAAACATTTGAGTATTGCCTACGATTTCAAATTTTAAAGTAGAATTTGAAAAATGTGAAAATGGAAGAAAAATTAGAGCCAAATATTATTTGATTGATCTTTTCATAGACATGTTTGGACATTTGAATTATTCCCACTGAGCTTCATGTAGTCAATGACTTCAGTCTGTTCCATTTGGGATGGCCAGCTCTCAGCCTCGAGCACAGTCTGGGACAGAGTAGAGGAGGGCTGAATAGGTCAAGCACCTGTGATAATGCTGCCCATAGTACCCGCTTCAAGATGCAGGGTTCTCTCATTTGTCATGTGACTTTCATTCCCTTCAAAAAACCAGCTTCTTTTCTATATCTTCTGAGCAAAGTTTAATTAGCATTGATAGATACTCTGGAAGTGGTATGTAGGTGGGTGTGTTTAAGATTAGGAGTGTTTTTTTTTTTTTATCAGGGAGAAACCTTGTCACTAGTAAGGTAGAATCTAGGTTTGTGGTTGCGAGGATATCTTAAATGTGAACGCAACATAAGATAATTTAAATTAAAACACATCCAACAATAGAAACTATCTTAACCCTTCTCAAGTACTTGAATTTCTTGTAGCTGGTTGGCAGAATTGAAAGGCTACCAAGCAGCCACATGGGTCCATAAATAAAGATAAACTCCTCTTCACTGGAATAAGGACCCTCCCATACAGCATTAGAGCATGTCTTTCTCAAGCAACAGAGGCATATTATTAAGACAAAGCTTCTACTCAGTAGGATAAGAAGGGATTTTTTTAAAAATTGACCTTGCCATCTGATGTACAACTGATAAAATTTTGGAAACATTTATAGCTAACATCCCATAGTTTGCCATTATAGCTAGTACAGGTAGATATAACATTTCAAATTATATAAGATGTATGTAATTACACTTGACCCTTGAACAATGCAGGGGTTAGAGTGCCAACTCCCATGCAGTCAAGAATCTGTGTGTAACTTTGACTCCTGAAAACTTTACTAATAGCCTACTGTTGACCGGAAGCCTAACTGATAACATAAACAATTGATAAACACATATTTTCTATGTTATATGTATTATATACCGTATTCTTACAATAAAGTAAGCTAGAGAAAAGAAAATGTTATTTAAAAAATCATAAGGAAGAGAAATACATTTACATTATTTATTGAAAAATAGCCATGCATAAGTGGGCCTGTGCAGTTCAAACCTGTGTATTGTTCAAGAGTCAATTGTACATTTTCTATCAAATTCCCAAAATTCCATGCTTCATAGAAGAATTAAAATGTTATCCTGACTTAGTGTAGGCTTACCAAAACCTGCTGCCCTCAGGTTATCAGGAAACTTATATAATCACTTCAGGTTGCCACCAAATCTGTATAATCATTTCAACAGAAAGACTGTTCCTAAAATCCTTAGGGAGAACATCAATCCTAAGGATATTTGTTTCTGTTTTTGTTTTTGTTTTTGTTTTTGGAGTGGGACTAGCATGTGTTTAGTCTACCTATAATGTGTCACAGTCTTATTCTTTGTGTGTTTTGCTTTTTATCTTTAAATGATGTTAAACTATGTCAAAACATGAATAAAAGTTATTTGTCAGAATTTACTCTTTTACTATGTAGGGCCTATTATCTTTATACATTCTAATACATTTTCTTCCCCCAAGAATTAATTGTATAGTTAGTTGATGAGTGTACTTTTTTCTTTTAAATTATTCAGTGTTTATTTTTTAAAATATTTATTATTTTCAATTACAGATGGCATACAACTATGCTTTTTGTTGACAGTTTATTTGATGTGTTCTGAGTTGAATTCCATTCTACAGCTGCATGTATACTCTAGGTCTTTAAGGAGGCTGTGGGACAGCTTCTCCCAAAATATGCCTAAGAGAATATTGGTTCCATTTTTTTTTTTAAAGATTTTGTGCTCAGTTTAGGAAAAGCTAGTTTTAATGAAATTTAACCAGTCTCTTTTCTGTATCACCCTTCAGAGCCTTAAATTTGCTAATATGCTTTGAGATTTTTTAAGGTAGGGATATCATAGAGTGTTTTCTAAACTTATTTTACTCTTATGGAACTTTTGAGTACTAGAGAACTTTGCAGGCATACTGAGCTTCAAAGCACACCTTGGGAAATGTGATAGGGATAAAAAATGATTAAAAATATGAGTAACCAAGTGTTCATATGAATTAAAAAAATGTATTTGGCATTCTTGAGCCATGATGATTGTTTAGAAGGAAAAGAAATGGAGAGCAGCATGACGCAAACGAAGACTGTTGCACTTTGAGTTCAGGTCCTAGCTCTGTTACCAGCACCTCATGTGTTCATATGTCCATGTGTCTATGAATGTGTGTTTTAAAGTGTCTGGGAGATGGTGGTTGTCTTTTGCCTTTTGCAGACCTAAAGCCTTCATCTATAAAATGAGGGACTGGATTAAGTAAGTGACATTTGGAGTCATCTCTACATCTGACTTTTTTTTTCTAGATGGGCCTCACTTTACCAAGACCATGTACAGAAGCTAGAATTTTAGGTATTTATTGGACACTTGCTTGTTTTGCAGAATAAATATATATATATTATATATATACAATATTATATATATATTATATATATTATATATTATATATATTATATATTATATATAATATATATAATATATACAATAAATATATATATATCTCCATCCATCCATCCATCCATCCACTGTAGAGAAATCACCTTTTCAAGCTGAGTTTTATTAGTTTTTTCCTCAAATTCATTCATATGTAACTCACATGTAACTAAGTTTTCAGAAGTATAATATGTGTAAGTTAAATCTACCTGTATCTGTAGGCATTTGCTTTCTGATTCCTAGGAGATTTTTGTCATTATGTGATTGACGTTGGCTAGTGCTTTTAATGAAAAAGTTGGTCTTTTAAAACTCAAGCATCATAATGTATGTACTTCACTGAAAACATAATAAGTTTTATAAACATATACTTATGCCTAATGAAAATACATTCTGAGATGTGTTTTTTGTTCCTTCCCATTTTTATTATTCTTTAAAAATTGTGGTAAAATGTGTATAACATGAAATTTGTCATTTTCACCATTTTAGGTGTATAATTTAGTGGTTTTAATTATGTTCACAATGTTGTACCACCAACCATGTCTAAGATGTAAGTAACCTTTGTGGTGAGTGAAGTTTAAGTTGATTGTATGTCACAGTATTTTACACTAGGACACCTTTGTGCTAAATAACAAAGGTATCATTACCCTACCTAGATATTGTGGGAAGGAAGAGAAAGTCATGCTATCGAATGGTAAAATGATTTCTTAAGAGCCTAGTATTTTAGATCTGGATTAACTAAATCCTTTGGTACATGTTATAGTTTGATCTGACTGATCAGAATTGAAATCATCAAGTACCTTATTGAATAACTGCCTTTGTTAGGCACAGGTAGTCTACTGCCACAGTATCCTTTTAAGGTTATGAGTATTTTGTGCAAAAAAAGCATGGAGTTATGTCTAATATTTATTAACAGACCCTTTCCTTCTAGGCTTCGGTCTTTCTGGTGGTCTCAAGTTACCACTATAGATTTTGCCCTTATTCATAATATCGGTTTGGCAATGGGGCTAGAATCTGGTAACTCCTATCAGCAATAAACCTTTCCCCCACTCTGGAAATGCTGTGTCTCATGAGTATTCTCCCTTTTGCTTCTTATTGTTAAGCTGCAGTCTTTGGGTAAATGAAGTGACTTGTCCCTACAAAGAAAGATCAGGGACCAGTCTAATTCCCCTATTTGAGGGAAGCCCCAGAGAATTAGAACTAATGAATTTAGTTCTAATGAATTTAGAACTAGAACACACACATTCCAATTTTCAGTCAGAGAAGATGATTGTCCTGTGGTAGTCAATAAAACATAGAGGGATGGTGTCAATAGAAAAACCTATGAGGGAATTTCCAATGCTTTATGTTTTTTTCTGAAGTTAGAATTTAGAGCTTGACAGAACGGAAGTACTTAGCCACTTCTAACACCCTCTGTTAAAAATGAGGAAACAGGCATAGAGTGACTGTGCCTCAAAAGTATATAATCCATCAATTGTAAAGCCAGGACTGGACACCCATATTATCTTGACTCTTACTGTAGCATCAAATGTCTGAGAGTGTGACTCTGTCTCTGCTAGTTTATTTGCCTACAAGATACTTGATAGAATTGTTGCTGCCAGTTACTCCAGAAGAAATATTTTTGATGTTCTAGTTCTGCATCACCTTCTAACCAATTAAGAACAAGATGTTTTTAGTTCACTTAATAGCGTAATCATTCAGCAGAAAGGAAATTTAAGTCTATATACAGTGTTAACTTTTGTAAGTCTGAAATTATTTTTTAACTAAACTTTGAATATGAGAAATGCTTTCTATAAAATACAGTATTTTTCTCATATAAGTGAATATTTACTATATACTAGTTAAAAGGCAAGTGCTACAGAACGTAAACAAAACACATAAGGCAACTGAAGTCTGCAGAATTTCCTGATAGGTTCAACAGGTAAGTTTTTGCTCCTGTAAAGAGGATAAAGATTGGATAAATTTGATAGGGGACCTTGGGCATTTGTCTGATACAGGTACAAGGTAGGGATAACATAGTAATTAAGAAAGTCATGGGCTCTAGATCTGGAAACTTGGGATTTGAATTCTGATTGAACCACTTACTAGCTCTGGGGCTAGGGCCAAGTTATGTAACTTCTCTGTACCTCAGTTTCCTCATCTGTAAAATGGAAATAAAGACACTGCCTATCTTTCAGAGTAGTTAAAAGAATTGGTTAATAATACCAGAAAGTCTTAGAAAAATGACTGGCACATAGTATATGCTAATACCTAAAATGTTAATAATAAACTAATAATATATTTGAATATATACTTATAATACTAATACCCATTACTAATAATTTTGTTGTTCTTATTGTTGCTCCTGTTGGAAGACTATGGTAAATGTGACATGTGAATGGATATTTCTTTTATGCTTCTTTGCTAAGTACAGGACTTTTGACCTATAGAATCTTTTGACTACTTGAATGTAAATATAAATATTTTCATCAGAATTAAACCAATATTAATGAATTTTTTGTTGAGAAAATATTTCTCAGCCCAGATGGTTCCACTAAGCCAATTTAATTTCTTGATTATGTTTCCATGCTATACAGTTAAAACTTTTGTATTTTTTGTTTTCATATTTATTTTCCTGAAAGAATTTTTATTGGGATTAATTGTTTTCTGTGTAAATCCTAAAACCAGGCTTTAAAATTTTTTATTTATTATGGCTCTATGGTTCTACCATTGTAAGTTTTCTTTTGTACTGAAACTGTAATCATTCTACACTAATCTTTATCATTCTACACTAATATATTAACCAATATAGTTTTTTAAAAGGAAGCACTATTATGCCAACCTGATTATTATGCTTCATTTGGCATGCATTCTTGATTCCTTGGCATTCCTCTCCACCAGCGTCCCCCCTAACTCGATATTGTCGTTAACACTACTTCAAAAACATTTTAATAACTCAGGAGTCAAAGGGCATGAGTAGAGGCAGATTGTGGCTCTTTAAATGGCTAGGATTGAAGGTGTCAACATAGTTAAATTTCTGATGACAAGGAAAATAGCATGGCTGAGGCTGGGAGTAAATCAAGATGTTCTGTATAAGGAGGAAGAAGGAAGAAGGCTAAAATGGTTTTGCAAATGCTCTATAGAAGCTGAATCCTGAAGAGAGGAAACTCCAACAGAATAAGGATATAATGTTTTGTTAGGCCGTAAAGAAGACTCACTGAAAAACCAAAAAGGAGTAGTATGATGATTTTCAAATATGCATTGTTTCTGATCAGTTCTACTCTAGGCAAAGATTAAGTACAGAATTTCATTTTTCAAAGAACATGTTACTGAAACTATTCTCTTGCTTAGCAGTGACTTCCTGGTTTAGTGTAAAAATCTCTCCCGAGATTTTAGATAAAGCAATAAAAACAGATTTGCTTTAGCATTATGCACTGTGGATGATAGTTTATTTAATGTTTTATTAAGATCGGAAACCACTACGGCCATGCTACCTGAACAAGCCCAATCCCATCTGATCTCGGAAGCTAAGCAGGGCCTGGTTAGTATTTGGATGGAAGACCACCTGGGAAGACCAGGTGCTGTAGGCATAAAAAATAAAAAGAAATAAGGGATTGTAAACTGACAAGGTTCTTGCAATCTGTGAGGTCAACCAAGGTTTGCCTCGCCTAAAACATAAAAAAACCCACAAAGATTGGAAACCAGTAGGCATTGTATATTTGAATCAAGTACTAATCTAAAACAATAAGCATCTGTTAGCATTCCTGCTTGTCTCTGTTCTCTGAAAAGCAACATTATGGCAAGGTTGAGAATGTCTTGAGCAATAGTTGAAGTAGTAGCCTTTGCTAGTTCCACTGATCATCACAACCATCTTTATTTTCTGATCACTGTAATACATTTTACCCACTAGAGTTAAGGTTTCAACTGAGTGATCTCTTTCAAAAAGAATTATTAATCTTGATCAATAGTATATTAACTATAGTACATTTTTAGCCTAATGTGATTTTCTTAGCTGGTATTGAGATCCATTTTATGTGTTCAAGAAATGAAAGCAGCAGATGTGTATAGTACTTTGGATTGTTTGCATTACGTATTAGCTAAGTATTTGTAGTAAATCAGAAGTATAAAACAAGCTCAAAAATCCAGTCTGTTTTATGGAAGTAACAAAAAACAATCTCATTAAGAACAGTAACTGCATTTGTGTACTATGGAAGTACCAGAATTTTTCTACAAATGGAAGGGTAATTGCTTTTTTGATGTGTTCTCCAGAAAGAATTGTAGACCATAATTTTTTCAACCGATAAATTCTTTTTTGTTCAGTGCTTTCAGTGTTATTTACTAATAATGTTACAACCAAAATAAAAATAGGACTGTGCATGGAACTCATTTCTTCTCCTCTATTATAGCTGGCTCTGTCAAAGATGTTTGAAGAAACCCTAATTGCCTGCAGCCCTACAATGACTTGCACACCAGATGTACTATTTTAAAGTCTTGGTTCTTGGTATGCATTTTTCACCTTTTACTTCAGTACAAGCTTTTTGTTGGGAGCAATTAATGTTAAGCAGTACAAATGTCTTTCTAGGCAACATAATTGGATTCTCACTTTTTCCCAATGAAGAAAGCAAGGTCAACATCAACTTCGCATTTTCTTCTAAGGCTATTCCTTGAGTGAGCTCAGAGTTGGGTCAAGGTCAAAAATATTTATTTCTTCTTTTTGCTAAAATTTAGTACCAGAACAACTAAATAATTTGGATAAAGAATTCTGAAATTTTATAATTTGGTTAGTGTTCAAATGGCATCATTTCAATCCTTTTGTTTGTCATCGCCTCTGACAATAGCATTTTTCTGTAAGCTTTTCATTTATTTTAATCTTCAACTATGAAGTATTTGATCATATGAGGACATGGGAGGAAATAGTGAGTGAACCCATGACCTCAGCTAATGTGTTAGATATCTTATACAGGATTAGTTCTAGATGGGTCCCATGGAGTAGATTTGAACTTTATCAGCTGTTGAGTAACATTTGTCCTTGTCAACAAATCTGCCCCCTCCCTGAGTCCCGTGGATTCTGATCTCCACTCTTGTTTGCCTGTAAATGTCCATCTCTTGGCAGTGGGGAAGTAACTGGCTAACAGAGTCCTCTATGAGCTGCTTCTAGAGCAGCTGCCACTAAGGGCTTTCTTTCTGGAGTCTCTCTTTAAGGGACATCCTTTAAGATTGCTTGTGTTGTTGGTGATTAGTGGTAGCCAGCACAGAGGAAGAGAGGGTCACTGGCCAGCGCTGAGTGAGGAGAGGGGATCTGGAATGCCTCGTTTCAGCCCAGAACCAGCCTGGAAAGGATTAGCAAAAACTTCTTCCACTTATTAAGTTCACTTTAGTAATGATTGTACTTCAGCAGCCAGGTCTTAGCTGCTAGGGGAATTGGGATCTACTGATTTTAATGTTATTGTGTTCTGGCTCGATTATCATAGCCCTAAGAAAGGGTACCAACAAAGGACAACATAACTCAGCCAATAATTCTTAGTTGTTTTCTTCACAAAACTTAACTGTTTTCATTTTACAGTTCGTAGAGAAGGAAGTATCATTGGGTTGTGAGATGGTTATGGCTCATTTACTTTGTACTACATAGGATAAAAGTGGTCGACAGAAAAAATAGTCCAGAATCAGTCACATTTTGTTAGGTCTTTCGCCCAAGGAGTAGTTACTTGTGGAGATTTTGACTTATTTAATTGGGAAATTATAATATTTCTCCACTCTATGACATGCCTTCAAAAACAATGAATCTTTATAAGAATTGCCAGAGTAGTATGACTGAAGAAAATTAAAGACCCTTATGGTGTTAATTTCATCCAAATATGTAAATACAGTTTGTGTGGCAAGTAGAAAATTTTAGCTGTTTCCTATTTTTACTTTTACATGAATATTGATTCAAGTAAGTCACTTATTAAAATAAGTCACTTATTAAAGTCTAATAACTAAGAAATACAGTACATGTGGACTGAACAGAACAACTTCCTTCCAAAGACTACAATTTGAAAAGGGAGGGGAAAAAATAACTTTATCAGAGAAACCTGACAAAAACTATGTCAACCACATAACCAAGGTCGTCAACAACAGTGATAAGTCATGTTGACAGTATATACCTTTGATATGATGTGATAAAGTGACACTTTACCTGTGTGGTCTTCTTCCCCAAAACACATAACTCCAGTCTGATCATGGGAAAAACATCAGAGAAATTCCATTCAAGAAAATTCTGCAAATCACTTGAACAGTACTCCTCAAAACTGCCAAGGTCATCAAAAACAAGTTAAGTTTGAGAAAATGTCACAGCCAAGAGGAGCCTAAGAAGATCTGACTAAATGCTATGTGTGATCCTGGAACAGAAAAAAGAACATTTAGATTAAAAACTAAGGAAATCTGAATAAAGAATGGACTTTAGTTAATGCTGATGTATCAGTATTGATTCACTAATTGTAACAAATGTACTATTCCAATGGAAGATGTTAATGATAGGGGAACTGCAGACAGGGGATAGGGGAACTCTATGTATTATCTTTGTAATTTTTTTGAAAATCTAAAACTATTGTAAAAAAGTAAAGTTTTATTTTAAAAGATCAGTATCATAAAAGGGGTTCCGACTTACTATTTAGAATGATCTCTTGGTGATGAGGTGAATAAAATATTTAAGAAAAGCCAGAGGAGCATAGGTAGCGATGTTCCTTGAGATCTAGACTCTGATAATCTTGGTAATGCAGTATCACTTTTTCGACAAGTACAATTCCTTATTCTAAGAAGAATTGACATGCCGAATTTACCTGTAATAGAATTGAAGAGATAAGAAACATAATAATTTAACATAATCTGAAACCTAAACATGTTATATGATTGAGATCAACACTTGGGAACATCTTAAGTGAGGGGTAGGCAACCTATTTCTGTAAAGTGCCATAGAGTAAATATTTTAGTCTTTTCAAGGCCATACAGTTTCTGTCACAACCACTCAGCTCTGCTGTTGTAGCAAAAAAGCAGATACTATGTAAACAAATGCATGTGGCTATATTTCAATAAAACTGTATTTACTGAAACAAGTGGCAGCCTGAATTTGGCTTGTGCCCTGTAGTTAGCTGAGTCCTGATCTAAATGATATCGTTGCCAGGTCTTTTAGGTACACCATAATTTCTTTTTTAAGAATTCATAAAGGAATGCAGTCTGAGCAAGACAGAATAATATTGCTTTCAAAGAGAGTAGAAGTGGCAGCAATATGTAGAGATAGATGTATGTGGGTCATTGTGCCTTTGGAAGCTCCAAGGAATGTATATGTATCTGAATTCAGGGCAATTCATTAACCACACTCTTTTTAGGTTCAGTCCGATTATGGTCTTTTTGTTCATTTAGTCTTTACTATCATACGGTATTTAAAATCCTTTAGGGAAACCCTATACCACTTATCTTTCAGTCCAAATTTCTAATCAGGGCTTAAGGTAGTATTTCCTAAAGTGTGGGACAGGTATTTTGGTAAGCTGTATTTTAGGTGGTAGGTACCTAGCAAATCTTAAGTAAACAATAATAAACAAAGAATTCTCTATAGTCTTCTTTCAGTCTTTCTGATTACTCTAATAACTTTGAGAAAGTATGTTTGGTTTTAATGTAACATTAATAACCAGCATAGCCTCTTATTTTTCCTAAGCGAGAGAGTCCTGAAGTTCACAGCATTTAGAAGGAAGGTGACAGTACCTTCCTAGAATTTTATAGCACTATTGTTTTAGTTCTACTTATTTTTAAGGTCACCATCTATTTATGGTAAAGTGATACTGTTTTCCATACTGTTAATGGAAGTGGTATAATTTTTTTAAATAAATTTAAGTAAAGAGGGCTAATTTAAATGAGATTGCCTAAAGAAAGAGATTTGAATCAAGAGAGAGAGAGTTGCTGCAAGAGAGATTCTCCATTGCTAGCTTAAAAAAGGAAGGGGCTGCCTGGCAAGGAATGCAGGTGGTCTCTAGGAGCTCTGAGCCTGGCTAATGGCCAGCAAAGAAATGGACCTTTAGTCCTACAGCCATAGGAACTGAAGTCTGCCAACAACCTGGATTATCTCGGAAGTGGATTCTTCCCCAGAGCCTCTAGATAAGAGCTTCTCACACCTTGATATCAGCCTGTGAGACCCTAAGCAGAGAATTTAGCTAAACTAAATGGACTCCTGACCTACAGAAACTGATAATCATGAATGGCTGTTGTTTTAGACTGCTAAATATGTGATAATTTGTTATGCAACAATAACCTAATACAGCCTGTAGGCGTCATTCTTATTTTTCTTCTAACAATTAGAGAGCATGCCCCCTCTTCCAATATCATTTCTTCTCCCAAAACAAAAAGACTTCGTTCAGGTCTGATTGAGGGTTTTCAGGGTACTCCTGGTATGGTGACAGGGAGATCTCTTTTCTCTGAGTGTAGCATGGCTGACTTGACAGAATTTGGTATTGCATAAGAATTTGTAAAAACCATCATGCCTGGAGAAGTTAATTCGACTTTCCTGTTTCCTAGACTTTAAATTTTTGTTGTTTGGGAAAAATCAGCCAGCATACAATACAAGAAGTAGAATCAAAACATTTTAACTTAGGGAATGGGAATGAGACAGGAAAACACAGAGCATTACCTACAGACTAAGAAAAACTAAAATTTCTTGGACATGCTCAGGATGACAAGAAGAAAGAAAAGAAACATTATATGCCAAAGCAAGGCAAGAGTAGGTCCAAAAAGGTGACAGGAAACATACCTGTTGAAAGTGACTACACTGACTTCCCACTCTAGCCTGTAAACCCAGTTCTCTGAGCATTATTATTTAGCTGGTTCTTGATCATAAAATCTCAGTCAGTCAGTCAAAGGCTTATTAAGTGTCTTTAATGTATCTAATGGCACCTACTGATCATTTGCTGAGTTTTTACCTTCTAAATCCACTTTTCCTTATTCTTGGCAATAATGGTTGGCACAAGGTACAGCATGGATAGTGGAAAGCCCACAGACCTTAACAGCCAGGCAGGTTTTACGTTAAAATCCTAGCTCTGCAATATATTAACTGTAGGCAACTGAATAAGATTTTAAAGTTAATGCTCTTATCTGTAAAATGGGAATAATAGTGTCTTTCTTCTAGAGCTATTAAGAAAATTGCATGAGACCTTTGTGAAGCACCTAGTAGAATGCTTGGCAAGCAATAGGTATAAATAGTAATGCTGCTGTTCTTGTGATCATCAGGGCAAATCCAGGATGAAATAACTCAGAAGCCCTCAAGGGAATGGAGGGGTAACAAGTGTGGGAGGAATATAATACATTGAAAATAATGGTCCCCACAATGGTAGCCCCAGAGCTGTGGCTGGAGGTATGTGCCTTTAGGTCAACTATAGAGAGAGAAGGAGTCTTTGCTTGGAGGCCTACCCTGACTACCCTATTAATACTAAAACCTGTCCCAAACACACCTGAGTATTTCCAATTCCTTGACATCCTTTTTTGCTGTAGACTCATCCCCTTTCAATACACTTTTTTTTTTTTTATGCCTACAGCACGTGGTCTTCCTAGGTGGTCTCCCATCTAAGTACTAACCAGGCCCGACCCTGCCTAGCTTCTGAGATCAGACGAGATCAGGCATGTTCAGGATGGCATGGCCGTAGACTCAATACATTATTAATTTGCTTACTGATTTGTGTTTATTTTTTCATACTCCCAGCATATAGCAGTAATATATTTGAGTTTAAATTTCTTATGTTGTACTTTGCTTGTCCTACCTTTTCTATTTTATTTTTTATTTTCTCTCTTATGTGATTGTTTTTTATCACTCCATTCCCTCCCCCAGTTACTTTGGACTTTGGAAACTGTTTCAGTTCTTTAGTGGTTACAATTAAAATAACATCATGTTATTATGTACTTACAAAGTGTCATATTAAGTCTCATTACTCTTAATCTCAGCCAGTGTAAAGATCTTAGGACATTTTAATTTTATCTCTTCTTGGTTTATATGTTAATATTTATCATACATTTTAATTCTCTCTATATTTGTAAACCCACAAGACATCATTATTGTTGTTTTTACACATTCAGTATTTATATAGATTTACCCCCATATTTATGTCTTACTTTTGTCTCCACTCTTTGCTGCATCTCTGATGTTTTATCTGGGGTAGTTTTCTTCCTGCCTGAAGTATCCTTTAGAAATTTGTTTAGTTTGGGCCTGATATGACTCAGACTTTCAGTTTGTATTTGTCTTTAGTTTGCTTTTTTTTAAAAAAATTATTAAATTAGTTTCAAGTATACAGTACATTGGTTAGACATCTATATAGTTCATAAAACAATTCCCCCAATTGCTCCCTCCCTCCCCTGGCCCTCCACCTAGCCTTCATATTAATGCTAATTGCATTCCCTCTGCCGTGCTCCCCATCCCCATGACCAACTATCAACTACTAATTTGTACTTCTTTAACCCTTCACCCCATTCTCCCAGCCCCGCACCCTCCCCCCTCCATCACCAGATTGTCCACTATATTTGTGAGTCTGTTGTTAATTAGTTTGTTCTTTTGTTCCTTAGATTCCACATATAAGTGAAATCATATGGTATTTATCTTTCTCCGTCTGACTTATTTCACTCAGCATAATAACCTCTAGGTCCATCCATGTCGTTGCAAATGGTAGGATTTCATTTTTTTAATGGTTCAGTAATATTCTATTGTATGTATGAACCATAATTTCTTTATCCAGTCATCTGTTGATGGGCATTTAGGTTGCTTCCATATCTTGACTATTGTAAATTGTGCTGCCATGAATATTGGAGTGCATAGATCTTTATGAATTATTGTTTTGGTTTTCTTTGGATAAATACCCAGAAGTGCAACAAAACAAAAGAATTTATTTTCGAAGAAGTATTCAAAAAATTAATTAGCATGTTATATGATTTTTACAACTTTTGTTCATCTTTCAGTAATTGACATTGACAAATTAAAATTTGTATTACTATTAGATATGTAAATCTCTTCTAAGAAATTAAAGAGCTATGAAAGCTATTCAAGAGCTATAAGTTTAGAATAACTGAAATATAATGTAAGTTTCTTAAAGATGAAACCCATGTTTCTGTATCTTAAAGTGGGTTTATCTGTCCATTTGTCCATCCAGAAAGCATTTTCTTAGTCTTCAGTAGCATAATGTCAGGCATAGTTCTACATGCTAGAGAGATACAAGAAATAGATCCTTTGTTAAAAGGAGACTTTCACAAGTGCTGAAAAGGGTGTGGGGGGAAAGGAAACTTCATACACTGCTGGTGGAATTGCAAATTGGTACAGCCACTATGGAAAACAGTAAGGTGTTTCCTCAAAAATCTAAGAATAGAATTACCATATGATCCAGTAATCCTTCTTCTGGGTATTTACCCAAAAAACTTGAAAACATCTATCCAAAAAGATATATGCACCCTGATGTTCATAGTAGCATTATTCACAGTGGCCAGCACATGGAAACAACCGAAGTGTCCTACGATAGATGATTGGATAAAGAAGCTGTGGTACATATATACAATGGAATATTACTCAGCCATAAGAAAGGGTTAAATACTGCCATTTGCAACAACATGGATGGATCTTGAGATAATCATCCTAAGCAAAATAAGTCAGATAGAAAAAGTTGAAAACCACATGATATCACTCAGGGACATGGACAGTGGATTAGTGGTTACCAGAGGGAAGTGGAGAGGGGGAGGTATATAAGGGTAAAAGGGGTCAAATATTTGATGATGGCAGGAAATCTAACTCTGGATGGTGAACACACAATGCAATATGTATACGACTTACTATTGAATGATACACTTGAAACTTATTTGAGATTTTTAATCAATGTCACCCCAACGATTTTTAATTTAAAAAATTGACTTTCAGTTATGCATAACCTTATTTTCGTAGATTACTATAATTCCTAACTTTCCTCACTTTCTGTAATATGTAAGGCCAAATAATGAGACCATTATTTAAAACACCATTTCCCAAATAATGTGCCATGACTGAAATATGCTAAATAGACTCTGATATCTTAGATCTCCTTTTAGACTTAGGAAGGCTGTCAGAGTGAGTGAGTGTATGTGTTTGTGTGCATGTGCATGTGTGCATACATGCATCTGGGACAACAGAAAGGCACCCCTATTCTAGTATATTTTGGCTAGTTCGGTATTCTTCAAACCCCAAAAGGTTGAGAAACATCAGCTACCTGTTTGAGACCCTAAAATTCTGAGCCAGGATTCATGGATATATTATGGATCTAATGAGTTTAATGACTACTCTTTTTAACTGAATACATTGGACATTAAAGAACTGTAGCTTGTCCCCTAATTTTGAATAGAAAAGACTCCTAATGCTAAGTAGAATGAAAGAGGTTGAAAATGCACCAGCTTTCACTTCTAAGACAAGGTGGTGTAGACTCACTTTTCCCTGCCCCTCCCCTATAAATACAACTAAATGCCCTGGAAGTTATTCAACTGAAAGCAATAAAAGGACTCTGAAAATGGAAAGAAGGCTAGGAACCTCAGCACTTGAGTAATGACAATATGGTGAGTTTACTGGGTGAACAAAAGCCTGAGACCTAGTCAGGCTCTACTACCTGGAGCCCGGTAGGCAGTCCGATCTGCCCACAGCCCCAGCAGAAGCAGCGAAGTCCCTGGGCATCCCAGGCCCTGCTACACAACCAGGGCCCTGGTGCATGGTTTGATCTGCCAGCAGCAGCAAAGTCCTGACTATTTCGGCCCCCGTGCCACAACCCAGGCCCCAGTTGTCTGGTCTCCCAACAGCAGTAACAAGAGTAAAGGCCAGGCCATACCAGCCTCCACTCCACAACCAGCCCCAATGGGCGATCTGATCTGTAGGCAGTGGTGGTGATGTGAACGGCAGCAGCACCATCAGCAATGTATCTCCCTGTGCTCCACACCATGGTAGAAGGAGACGTGGGCCCTGTAGCTACTGACCTCCTCTCTCTGAAAGTTGCCCAGGGATAGCAAGTGTCCCCAGGAAGCACCTTTCATCCCTACAGATAGCATCTGCAGGGATTAACTAGGAGCCTCCAGCAACACCAGAAGAATGAAGCAGACCAACAAAATAGCATTGTAAGTACATTTGTGATACACACACACACATCACATTTGTGTGTGTTCCTTATTGTTTAAAAGGAAGTCCTTACATGAGCACTGAAAGTTTAATCCATCCTTGGGAAACAGGTTAAAAGTGAGCATTACTAACTTGCATACTCTGTAACATATAAGGACTTTGGTTTCTTACCTAATATAAAAAATTCTCCAACTGTTTGAATATTCAATTTTACTATCTGGCCTAAACAGTTATATCCATTTATTTTATACTCTTATTTTCTCATTTTTTTCCACTAAACTAATTATTTTCCAGATCATCTTCTTTACGTCTTTAGACCTAGAAACTGATTACTATAATTATGATTCAAAACGAATTTTCTGCTGCCCTGCACTGAGCTGGGTAATTGGGTGTAAATATTTATTTCCTTTGTATGCTTTGCCTTTTGGTTATCTGTTTTTTTTGTTTGTTTGTTAGAAGACCAAGAGTTGCATTATTGCCTGCTAAATATGCTTATATTAACAATTGTAAAAAGTAAATTACTTTGGGGAGTATTAATGAATAGACATTTAAATTGCATAGTTAAATCTTTTCCATTCTTCACTAAGCAAACAATTGAATTACCCCCATCTCTGTAAAAATTTAAACAAAATTTATATGCCATGTTTGGGGGGAGAATATTTGTTTCAGAAATAAAGTTATTTGAAATCTGAATGATTCATAACCATTACAATTTTATAATTTATTATTATAAATATTACAACGTAGATCATCTTGTTCGAGGTGTTATTCAGGGAACACTAATGATTAATAGGTGCTACATGGGTGATGGGAGTGGAGTATGGTAGAAAGAGATGCTTATTTCCTAACTGCCAAACTTGGCTGCTAATGTGCAATGTGAATATGGGGCAGAGGCGGATGAGGGGTAGGTATTTTATGGTGTTTCCCAAATTTCCTCGACAGAGAAACTTAATTCTTTATGGACTCCAGAAGATATCAATTTGGGAAACTCTGATTTAGAGTGTTAGCTAATTACATTTTCGTTTCTGTTCTACTATATAAAATTTGCATAATCCTGATGCAACTAAAGTGAATACTAGAGGAAGGGGTATGCTGGCTTTGCAATTTCTTTCACTAACATATTTAATTGGCTAATTTTATTTAATTTGGAAGTAGGTCTAATTTTTTATGGAGAGCCATAAAACATGATTCTGAATGGAAAGAGATTAACAGTACTCTATAGAAGTATCATTGAAAAAAAAATCTGTCAATGAAGACAGAAACTTTTGAGTTCAAATATTAATTCCCTGTTTCTTAGATGCAGGGTTATAATTAATGGCAGGCAACAATGCTATTATAGGATACTGTAGCATTTGGAAAGCAATCTGTTAGTGACATTAATAGAACATATTCATTTTATAAATATAATTTACAATGTAATTTCATACTGTCAGACTTCCATAATTATTAGTTTCAGATTATAAAACTAGATTATGCACACAGAATTTGACAATTGTAATAATGTTAGTACTAGTATAAATATTTAAGTTCATTAATACTAGTAGAAAAGGTCAGGAGTTTCTAAAAAGTTGTTTCTCTACTAAATACTTTCAATGGGCAAATTTCTAATATATAGTCCCACATTTAGAAAATAACAATGTGGCTGTGCAGCTCTTAATTTAAAAGTGAAAATTATACTTCTCTTGTGCCAGCCTTGAAAGGAATGGGGAGAAACCTCTTTGTTCATGTCTAAGACCCAGTTTAGCACTTGGTCTTCATGTCTGTATTTCTGCAAGATGCTATGCTCTAAGAGCCTGCCTTTAGTACTTCTTTTTTGTTTTCTGGTGGGATTAGAGGGTATGTTCATGTTTTCTGGGGCTCTGTCTTTTGTCCTTTTTGGTCTATACTCTTAAGTACTAATTCACATCAACAGCTTCAGTTACCTCCTGTTCACTCATGCTTCCTAGGGAATCCAAAAACTGAGAACTTGGGTTTTAGAGTTTAATATGTCTGGGCTCCGGTCTTGACTCCACCTTTCAATATCGTTTTGCTCTAGGTAACCGATCTTAGCCTCAGTTTCCTAATCTCTAAAATGGGGGCTAATAGTATATTAGCTATTATGATAAGTAGTGATAAATTATGATAAATAATAAGAGAATATATGTAAAGTTCTTAGCAGCACACTTGGCCTGTAAGTCTTCATCATCTACTTGTTGACCCCTTCCTATCTAATTGCACTCTATAAATCTGTAAGTCATTCTTTAAACTCACCCCCAACCACCCTGTAGCTAATCATTTATTCTTTTGTCTTGTCAATATATCTTTAAGTATCTCTCAGTTGCCTCTACTGTATTGGTTAAGATCTCTTGTTTGGACTAATGTGATAACTTTCTAACTGGCCCCCACCTACTTTTCAACCCTCCTCCACACTTCTGTCACAGTGATCTGTGGCCCCTCTTCTCCTTTTTCAGCTACTTCTCATCCTCCAATTTTTCATACCAGCAGTACTAAATAGCTTAGAGTATTTAGCATAGACCGTGTTTTTACTTGGCTCTAGGCTGTTGCACATACTACCAATTATTTCTGGAATCCTCCCCTTTCCCTTGTTGGCCTGAAGAACTCTATTTTTCCAAGCCCTCTTAGATGTCCCTATCTCATAGAGGTTTTCTCTGACCACCTTCCTATCCACAGATAATAAACTCTTAGTATTATTCTATTTCAATACTTTGTTCCTTAATATTATACTAAAATTATGTATATATACCAACAACAATCTATTAGATTGGGCATTTCCTGAGGGCAAGAGTACTTTATTAATCTCTTTCATTTGTTCTTTGTATTTTTGGTCTTTTTCCATTGGGGAAAATGAGGTAAATGAATGGGATAAAATATCAATAGAGGTTTTTTAATGTGCTTCAGTATTTGTGTAAGTTATTTATCTAGCTAAAAAGACCTAAACATGTAAAAACAAGTCATAGTTCTTACTTTGGGATGTGTTTATCTTAGAGTCCTTCATATGTTTTCTTGTTCATCTCTTTCTTCCTTATGTACTCTCCTTCCTTTTATCTGTTACAAAAATCTTTTTCTCCTCTCTTAGCAACTTTCCTTGATACATGCTCCATCATATATGAACTAACAAAGACCAAGAGTCCATATCCCACCCAGTACGTTGGCTCTAACCCCAGCCCTTCAAACATTTACACACAGATACAATCAATCAAATTTTCCAGAACTCTTGGATCACTAGAGACTGCTATGTATGCTCTGCAGTCCTCCCATAAAAGTAGTAAATGGTAAATGTATCATATGTAGACTCAGACCAGAGGATGGTGTGCTACATAAAATCTAAAGCGAGGTCTACTAAACTTTTCATTAAACTATCAAGGTTTGACAGAGGTATTAATTATGCTAATACAAGTACTAAGTTAGTAAATGCTAGTCTTAAAACTATGAAGTACTCAGCTTTGACAGTTGAGCCAGGTTTGTTCTTGTTAGCTTATTAGAGATCCATGCCAACTTTTTCAAATAAGCCTCCCCTTTCTGTTTTCAAGGAATGATCTATATTGTCCTGAGCTTAATTTCTTTGTCAGGTCTTTAATTGTTAACATTTAGGCAACAGTTCCTGAGACTTCGATGTTAATTTTTTACTTCATCTGTATTTCTTTATCAGTAGTTATGATTAGGCAAACTCTTTTCCTTTGATTTAGTTATGGTACCTAAATAAAGTACCCAGCTTGGTGTATGCGTGTAGGTGTGTGTGTGTTAGAGATACAGGTGGATACCAGAAGTATTAAAGAGAAAAAAATTGTCAGAACAACAGCTCTGTCTTCCTATCACTACCACAAAGCAACAGGAAGACAAGGAAAGGGTTTACTGATAGAGTGACGTGCCTAAGCTCTCCTTTAGTGGCAATGGCTAAACTAACAGTGTTGATGAAATAAGAGGAAAAGACCATCATTATCTTTATTAGATACCATTTTTATATACATTTATGTGTCTATAGAGTATCATTTTCAAGATTTTATTCTTACACTGCTAATGTCATTATTACCATTATATTTTTGCCGTGTTTCATTTTTACCTACTCACTATTTCCCTCAATCCTAACAGCAGAACAGTACAGAGGATAGTAGGAAGATATACAGGTTTAGTAAATGGATGTAAAAATATCTAGAAGTACCATGATTTCTCAAAATTTTATATATTTATATAGAAATGTGTGATATGGTAAATTTATCAGTGACTCATTCATTCCTAGTTTGTTTTGATGCATCATTCACCAAATATTTAAATTAGTTTATATTCTAATGTAAATACATATAACATAATATTACATGTTATAAATATATATTGCATAGTATAAATGCACATGTACATATATATGTGGGAGGGTGGGTACACACACACAGTTGATGCTTATTATTTGCAGTAGTTATGTTCTGTAAAGTTGCTGCAAACACTGAATGAGTGAATACTGAACCATTGCCCCTAGGGGAAATACAGGGGTTAGGTTCCTGTGAGCCTCTGATTTTCTTCAACCAATCAATATAAAACCTGCTTTATGTGCATTTCTGTTTAAAGACACCATATTTAAACATATCATTGATTTGTTAACACAAATCATGGCCAGCGGCCCTGTGATTCACATCTGAATGAAGCTTATCTAACACATGTATGTTCTCTGTAAGGCACATCATACCTTTTTTACAATTAGGAACACAAGACAGCACTTCAGTACTATACTCAGTACTACACTTGGGGGCCATTTTAAACAATAAAATCACCAGGAAAGAGCACAAAATACAAAAAGAATGCACTAAATAGATAACAAAAATGACACTTGTTTATATTTGTAGAGCTGAAACAAGTAGACAGTTTCAACTTAATTCAACCTTAGCTGGTGATGGGCAGGTCAGTTTACTCAAATTTTTCACTGTTATGCACACATCTGCCAATGACCATGAAAGTGCTGTGAGTATTGATTTTGGGTTACAAATAAATTTTAGTAAGTGAATTCTCAAATGCTTAATCTGCGTTAAGCATTAATAATGAGGATTGACTATATATTGACTTTGTGTATATGTATGTTTGAATTTGTTTTTCGTCTTCAATACCCCGACCCTTTTCTTTCCCTTTGTTAATTAGTTCTTCTTCTTCACAGTTTTCCTACACCTCTTGTGGTACATTGCCACAATTCATTATAAATGTAGTGAAGCTTCTAGGACTGTGATGTGGATAGGAAGTTTACCCCATTTATCAAAGGTTACCTGAGACATAATGTGTTTGTAAACCTCTTATAGGGTGAGAACTGTATTTTACAGATGTCAAATACATAGTTTACATGTACCAACTTAAAGTATTATTTTAAATTTAGTTCAGTTAGACGTAAAATTACAATTAATTCATATTGACTTTGTTATGTTTGAGATGCAAACATTGTTTTTTATTTATATTTATCAAGTCATTTAAAATAATTTATATTATACAAATATGTAAAAAATTAAGACCTCCTTTGATTAGCAAGATCTTAGGGCTATACCTCTCAGCCATTAAAAACGTTTTTAACTGGGAAATATATGTATTGGAGGAGTTTAGAAAGTGTGCGTGTGTATGTATATATAAAAAGGAATAATAATAAAATGAAAACTCATGAATCCATCATCCACATTAGAATAGAATATTACTAGTACCTTTAAAAGCCCCTGTGTGCCCCTTCCCAATCATGACCTCCCTCTACCCATAACTACTGTCCTGGCTTTTGAATTAATCATTCCTTTTTTTTTTTTTAATAGCTTTGCCATCTATGTATGTATCCCTAAAAAGTATATTGTTTAGTCTTTAAAAACTGAGTAGCAAGCACAAACTTAGCTGTGTAGGAAGAGGACAGTATTACCACTATTATATGAAAACTTTAAGGAGAAGGGAGCTAAACTGAAGCTGTTGTTCACAGTCTGGCTTCAGATATCCTGAGAACATATAGGAGCCCCTGCTGGGAAGTCAGTTGGCAAGGTCCAAAGTAAATCCCAGTACACTGGGCTCTTCACAGGCAAGATGTTGGTGCTGCAGTGCAGGGTGGCTGCTGGGCACTGAATGTCGAGCGTGAATGTGGTTAGGGCATGGGCTACTCTGCATTTCTTCCTTTTTGGCTCACCAAGACCTGTCTCCAGCTCTCAGGAATAGGCCAAAGGAGAATACTGCTGTGGAGTAAAATAAGAGTCCTCTGCAGATCCAGGATGCAGAGAAGAGCAGGAATCTCATCAGCCCGGGGTCAGCAAAAGCAAAACAGAAGAACCTGATCCTGGCTTACCTGGTCCTTCTGTTTTCAGGTTAAAAAGGTGACCAACAAGTGGCAGTAACAATCTGTAACAGCTCTCAGTCTGAACTGGTTAACCTCTGCTTGACACATAGCTGTCAGCCTAAGGTCTCCCTCCTTTATACTCCTAGGGGTTCCCTTACATGTCTTCTGTGTTGGAGCTCCTATTTGCTCTCCCTTGGCATCCTTTTTACTGGTCTACTCTCTTGTTTTGGCAGACACATGCTACAATAATTTCTTCAGAAACTATGCATT
>NW_011889185.1:1726322-1746399 GCF_000151845.1 Pteropus vampyrus | reverse complement strand
TTTTTTTTTGTTTTTCAAAAGTTCTGATTTTGTTTCATAGTTATGATATATTTCTGAGGATATTAATGGTAGTTTGAAGTTTTCTTCTTGTTTCCTCTGTTTCCTCTAAGTTGCTCTTTCTGTTTGTTTTGATATCTTTAAAATTAGAAACTCTTCTCCAGACATCTTGGGAATTTGGTTGTCTACTCATGATTAAGAATAGAGCAGTAGTTCTCAGTTGGTGTAGTTTGCCGCCACCCCCCCCCCACAGGGGACATTTAACAATGTCTGGAGATATTTTAGTTGTCAAAACTGGGTGAGGGAGTGCTACTGGCATCTAGCAGGTAGAGGCTGGGGATGCTGTTAAGCGTCCTACAGTGCCCAGGACATTTTCACACAACCAAGGACTATGCAGTCCAAAATGTCAATAGTACCAAGATTGGAAAGCTGCAGTAGAGGGACTGAAAGCTGATTGAGAGCTCTAAACTTGCAGGCAGAATTTACTGACTTTGGGTTTCGAGGGAGGATGATCTGGTTGAGCAGTCTGAACAACTTCATGTCATTATCTTTAGGCCTTTCCTTCTCAGATGGGTATATATTCAGTAGAAAATCTTTCCTCTCTTGCCTGAAGGGTAAAGATTTAGCTCTGACGTTCCCTGCTGTTAAGGGGAAAAGAGGCTAGGGCTGTCTGCATTCAGTTTGTGTGACGTGATCACATAATCCCCTTGATTTCCATATAGTACCCACTTCCTCAACTGCCTGTGTCCCCAGTTCTAAGACTAGGTGTTTTACCCTCTCTAGAGAATGGACCTCTATGAGGATGAGGGTGGAGCACTTACTCAGTGGCAAGAGGTAAGGAGGGGCTCCAGGACTCTAACTTCCTCTCTAATAGATTTCATTCAGACCTTGTTATTTTAGCTCACCCTTTCTCTCTAGTTTGAAAGATTATCTGGTGCTACCAGTTAAATGCTTCTTGAGGATTGTATAGAGTAAATGGGTTTGATTCTGAACTTTTCTTCTTTTCTCTTTGCAATTCAACTTTCCCATGTGTGCTAAACCAGTTAACAATTACTCTGCTTTCTTGCTTCTCAATTTTGATTATTACTGTTGTTGCCTCTTGTTCTCCTAGTCCTTAAAAAAATTTTTTAACCTTTTTGATATCGTTTTAGTAGGGTTTGGAGGAGAAAATAAATTAGATGCATCGTGCTAAATCTATCCTATTTCCTGGAAACCAACATACTGTAGTATTTCTTTTAATTCTAGCACCTTTCTAATATAGTTACTTTGGGTATCACCATTTTTTATTTCCTAGACTTAACCTTTCTTGACATTAATGAAAACTAAAGATCATTTTGTGTCAGCATAGAGATACAGCTGCATTCTTTTCAAAACCTTAGAGATATTACAGTATTCATTGTAACATATTCACTTGTAACATATTCTGGTTTAATTGACCTTTTACTTAAAACATAGAATTCTGCAAGCAGCCACCTGTCTCAAGTACCACAATCCCAGTCAATATTCAGTATTCTTAAAGAACTGAATAAAGAATATATATTTCATCAAATCTGAAATGCCATTAATTATTTTATTCCATTTTGATTAATACCCTGGCCAGAATTAGTGGAAATATGAGAAAGATGGTAGTTTATGATGATGGCTTACAACTATCTCTGTCAGTATTTCCCCCACATAAATACTCAAGAATTGAATGTACCATAGATTAAAAAAATTTAAACATGAAATTTCAAACATCAAAAAAGTTTAGGCCAGACCGAAACCTAGGCCTTCTGAATTTTTGCTGCTCCTTAAACTATTCAAGTATATTTAATAAATTTCATATAGTAGATATTTTATATATACTTTATTATATCCCACCTTTTTATTTTATTTTGTATTTCAGGTGTACAGCACAGTTGTTAAACATTTATATAATTTATGAAATGATCCCCCCTGATTACTCTGGTACCTACCTGGCACCATATATAGTTATTACAATATTATCGATTAGATTCTCTATGCTGTACTCCACATCCCCGTGACTATTTTGTAACTACCAATTTGTACTTCTTAATCTCTTCACCTTTTCACACAACCCCCCTTCCATCTGTATCTATGAGTCTGTTTTCATTGTTTATTTTGTTCCTTAGATTCTACATATAAGTGAAATCACATGGTATTTCTCGTTCTCATCTGACTTATTTCACTTAGTGTAATGTCCTCTAGGTCCATCCATGTTGTTGCAAATAGTAAGATTTCATTTTTTACAGCTGAGTAATATATTTTTGTATAATGTGCCATAACTTCTTTATCCAGTCGTCTATTGATGGGCACTTAGATTCCTTCCATATCATAGCTATTGTGAATAGCACTGCAGTGAACAGAGGGTGCATAAATCTTTTCGAATTAGTGTTTTGGTTTTCTTTGGATAAATACCCAGAAATGCAATTGCTGGGTCATAGGTAGTTCTATTTTTAAATTTTTGAGGAATCTCCAAACTGTTTTCCATAGTGGCTGCACCAATTTGCAATCCCACCAACAGTGTATGAAGGTTCCTTTTTCTCCACATCCTTGCCAACACTTATTGTTTTTTGATTTATTGATGATAGCCCTTCTGACAGGTGTGAGATGATATTTCATTGTGGTTTTAATTTGCATTTCTCTGATGATGAGTGATCTTGAGCATCTTCTCATATGTCTGTTGGCCACCTGTATGTCCTCTTTGGAGAAATACCTATTCAGGTCTTCTGCTTGTTTTTTAATTGGAATTTTTTTGGTTGAGTTATACGAGTTCCTTATAAATTTTGGATATTAAACCCTTATAAGATGTGTCATAGGCAAATATCTTCTCCCATTCAGTCAGTTGTCTTTGTTTTGTTACATCCCATTCCCCTTTTTAAGATGGGAAACCAAGCCAGATTTTTTTTGTAGCCTGCCTCTTTGTAATTACAAATAAATGTAATCGAGTACTACTAAAATTATAGATGCTGTATACTCATTTAAATATCAGATTCCACTGAGTTTCTAGTTTGATGGATTAAATCACACATGAGAAAACTTAAAATATATTTCAGTCCCTTTTTAGTGTACTAAATTTGTTTCACCTTTGCCAACCCTCTGGATGTCACTGAAGGACAGAAGACCCTTGAAAATGCTTTACTTGTGACCTGTCTTTGAGTCATCAATAATTTATAGATAAACTCATTTTCTTTGCCTTGCATTATAAAATTAGCATAAAGAATTGAGGATTTGATTTGATTTTTATTCACAGATTTAAACATATTTCTTTTCTCTTTTTTTTTGGTCTCAGTATTCTCTTTTCTCTCCCTTCTTCCTACCTTTCTTCATTTTACTATTACTAACGGTGGAAGGGGAGAAGCTATGCTTTCTTCCTCATCTTTGTTCAAACAGGAAAAATTAAAGAATTGACTCAGTTGACCACAGATAATCCCACATACAGATCTCTGAAAGTTTCCAAAAAGATGTAGTGAAATGAAGCACACTACACAAACATATATAGAGAGAGAGTCCCAAGGGTTTATGTGTGAACAAAAAACAATTACGTTAAGCTTTTCTCGAAATTACTTGCTATTGTCAGGGTAAAAGATCAAAAGTAAGACATCTAGATTGAAAGTGAAAACATTTGTGGGAGTCCTGTCTCACTTCGTTATATTATCTTGTCATAGAGGAAAATCTTTGAATAGTTCTGAGTGATTATCAAAAAGGTTCTCTTTCTATAGAGTTCTGAAAGGTATGTTATTACTATTTCTTTTCCTTCTGGGTTAGCTTTGTTAAGTTGCTTCAAGAGAGAGATTTGAAGCTGTGGTGTAATCGATGTCCTGATGATGGCATGGTGAAATCAACTAATTCATATGGTCTCAGAGAAATGTTTAAGTCTGGGTTAGATTATATTTTTTTGCTTGTCCTCTAATTGAAAGAAAAAAGGCAAACATACTTTAAGGCAAGCAGTATTCCAAGTATCCTAGTGTAAATGAAGATTCTTTATCTGCTGATTTACCACATGCATCCAAGTATACTGTTTTTACCTGTAAAAACCAACAAGGGTGCATTGTTTTGTTCTTTTCTTTTCCTAAGGAGGGGGAAATACACACATGCATACGTGTACATGTGTGTATTTAATGACTTAAACCATACTAGCCTTCAAATAAACTATAGTATATTGCTATTGCATTCTGTATTATTAAATAGTCTGTTCAAGCATATACAAATCTATCTTTGGATTATCTTTAGTTCAGGCACTTATTTGATAACTACTAATCATAAGGAACTATGTGTGTGCATGTGTGTAGGTTTTAATGCCTCGGCCTGGGCCTTGGCATTTTATCATTGATCCCAGTTGATTCAATTATATGACCTATATTGAGAGCCACAAATTCAGATTGAGGAGAGGACTGGGTAGGTAAATGAAGATGACCAGTGGTGTTCTGCTGGTAGAAATTACTTCCTTTTCTATGGCAGTTTAGAACAATTCTGATTTGAAGTTTGAGGATTTCTCTGTGACTTCTGGTGAGACTGTAGTGGTTGTTGGAGACCAAATCATGCAGGACTTTCTCTTTGTAAAATGCCTATTCAAGTATTTTGCCCAGATTTTATTAGAGTGTTTTTCTTTTATTTTTCTTAGGAATTATTTATATAATTTGGTTTTCAATTAAATGTATGTATTGCACATACCTTCTCTCTTTAGGATTTTAAGCAGAAACTAATATAAGATTTTCATTTTTAAATCATCAATGCAAAAATGAATTGGAGAAACAAGTTTTTCAGTAGTTCTGGTAGAAAATGGTAGTAGCTTAGACCAGGGTATCAGACATGGAAAGAAGCAGACAGGGTTAAGAGATATTTGAGATAAACTCAATAGGACTTGTTAGTGAAGATTAGAAAAGTGGTGGATAAGATGAGAGGAAGGGGTCAAGAATTACTTAAGTTTCTGGTTCAAAATATAAAAGCTATGTATATTGCTAATGATCGATTTCTTATTTTAAGATGTTGATAATATGTATAGAATATTACAAACGTTATTTGCCTTGAATATAAGAATACTGTTTAGAATTTTTTAGAGTCATTTTGAAGTGCAAATTTGTTTTTCATTTTTCTGGTTTAATTTCAAATTATGACTTGCTTACCTCATGAATTATAGAAAAATGTGTTCAAATTACATTATTTAAACTTGATTTTGAAAACTATAGCTATAGTAGACAATGAAATATCAGTAAGATGTTGAAGGGAAATAGGAACTTAAGAAAATCAACAAATTAAACTTCGCTTTTTTTTTTTCAGGGGTCCCTTCAGTGTTGTACGACGATGTATCAACAGAGAAACTGGGCAACAATTTGCTGTAAAAATTGTTGATGTAGCCAAGTTCACATCAAGTCCAGGGTTAAGTACAGAAGGTAAGAGATGGATTTCAAGTAAGTTATTTGATGTCTGGCTTTATTTCATCTCCAAAATCCATTTATCAACCTAACCTTCATCTGGGGGTGGGGAAGCAGAGGGTGTAATGTAGTGGGATGTGGGTGGAGACAGTTTAAACTCTGTTCTAGTTTGTCAGAGTTTGAGAACATAGTATTTGAAAGATAGATAGAGTGATTTATGGACTTAAAAAGTCACCTAGGATTGCTTATGGGCCTGTTTTCTTAATAGGAAGAAAGTGAAATCAGAACATATATTTTTTAGGGTCTAATTTTGAGTCCGATGGTATGGAACATGGGGTGGGAAGGGAGCAAGGGAAAATAATGGCAAAGATATGATAATTGCAGATTCAGAAGAAACAAAGATGTATTTTCTTTAAATTCCTAATTTACTACCTTTAGGAATATGATGTAATAGAACTAGAAGACTCATATATCACCTTTGGCTTTGGCTTAAGTGTATATGTGAGAATTTGAAAGATCAGTACTGTTAGGGCTTACAGGACTTAAAATTTTGTTTCAAGGCATTGATATGGGAGATCATATTTATGAATATTTATACACAATATGTAATCATTTTTAAATTATTTATTTTTTACAGTTTTTTAAGCCACAGTTTCAGGTAGCTATGATTCACATGTGCTAATACTTCAGATGGTACAGTTATTATATTAAGTTTTCTAATTAGCCTGTCTTCTAACTTTAGACTTTTTCACAGTCCAGTAAAAGACATATCCTTCTTTAGTCCTTTCCTTTTTAATCCTAAGAGCAGTGTAGTCAATAGTTTAATTGGAAAAGCTAAGGCAGAGTAGCCTATTTATCTTTTATCCAGTTATCTTAACTTTGGGAAGTAAAAGACCACATAGTATGAGCTCCAGGTTAATCTATTCCTGCAGATTTTTTTTCAGGATCATTACTTTTAAATACTTTTGTAACCCTTTGAATTATTATTATCCACATACTGATTATAAAAGATTCCTAGAGGTTGTTACCCATAAAGAATCACTAACTGATTTTTATAGTGCTTTAATCTTTAAAATCTTTTGATTAGATTTAGAGATTTTCTATCTTATGGTTTCGTACTCTGGAATTGGCTATTACTTTTACATACAAATTATTTTATAAATTTAGCAGAATTTAAAATTTACTTCTAAGCCAGTTTTACAACTAAATTATGTTTTTAAAAACTTTTTAACTGCATTTAAGTTTAATATGCAGTATTTGATTTTTTATACCTCAGTTGCCAACTAAGAAAGAAAATTTTCCTGAGTATTAAGGTAATTTTGTATAAACCTAGTTTTCTCTTAAATGTTCTGATACTGTTGATGAACTTAGTAAGATTCCAGTTTAAAATCACAAGTCTAAATCAATTACTCAGTATACCTATATTGATTTAGTTCAGCAATATACCTAATTCTGAATCTCTTCAGGCTAAAGACATTTTTGGAGAGACAATTACTTTCTCAGTTGGCTGAGGTTGTTTATTGACAGATTTCTTCAGCAAGGGATCTCTGGAGCTACAGTCTCAGACTGCCAGGCTGAACCTCTTTTGGTTGTCACCTCTTAAGAGAGTCAAATGCCAAACTTTAAAAAAAAAAAAGAGGAGGTTGGCATGTAGTCAGTGTCTCTCGTTTAAAGCTTACCTCTTTACCTAATATAATACGTGGGAAATTGTAGCTTGCTCCTTCATTGCTTCGGCATTGCTTTGGCTATATAAATGTCTTCAAGTCTTTTTCTGAAGACAAGGCCAGTTAATTCCATTGATCCTATATGGTAGGGCTACAAACTATAGATATTAAATGATATCCAGTTGACTTTTGCATATTACACATGGCTTTATCTGGTTTTCATCAGAGTTCAGTGTTATTCATATGAAAATGTGCAATTGGTAGTTTATATTTATGGCCCAAAAATGTAGTGTCTCCATCTTCTTTAGCACAGTGACTCACAATGACTAAGAAACAGAATCAAAAATGTCATCTTTATAGCAAAACACCTGACCTAGAGGCAGTAAGAATAAATAGGATGGATTGATTAAGAGATACTGAGGAGACAAATTTGGCAGACTTGGTGATAATTCAGTTGTGAATCTAAAAGGGAAATTGAAGGCACTTTTTTTTTAGCTTAAGCAATTAGGTGGACAGTGATGTAAAAAACCAGATAGAGCATATTGGAAGGGGAAGAATAAATTTGAAATGAATTGAGTTCAATTTTAGATATATTGAAGGTAAGGTACAATAGACACATAAGTGTTGACATCTGACAGGAATTTGGATATATGGGCCTGGAGCTTAAGAGAAGATTTGCTTAGGAGAAAATAGACTTTAGAATAAACCACATATAAATGGCATTTGAAATTATAACAGATGAAAAATTCAAAGATATGGGTTGAGTAAAAAGAAGTGAGTCAGGAACAAAAACTCAAGGAACATCAACACTTAAGGAGAAGGTAGAGAAAGAGGATTTACAAAAGAGAGCAATAATAATGGAGGTGTAGGAGAAAAGCCATAAGAATGTAATATCATATGAAATCAAACAATAAAAAATGTTGAGAGAGAAATGACTAAAAAGAAATTTTATCTCTATCTTTTCCTCTTTTTTTTTTTGCAATGGTGTTCCCATACCTTTCTCTGCTCATGTTCACACTAGCTTACTTTATTCTAATTTGAACACATTTTATTCTAAGATATATATAAGAAATGACAAATTATTCATTTCATTCATTATATAAAACCTCTTTGAACAGTGTCCCCCACTCCCAACTTCTTTTAGCTCTTTTCCAGTCACTACAGACAAAACATTGTATCCCCATTGCCCATCCAGGTCGTTTATGAATTGTTAGGGTCCAAAAATGACCTCAATCATGGCTAAGCATAGGAGATTCTGTATTAACAAGAAACATATTTTGAAGCGAAATTTCATGCAACAAAAAGTCATCTATACATTCAAATAGAGATATCTAAATACCTGTATTTACTCTTATATGCTCTTCTAAATAAGCCTGTCTCTCAAGCAACAGATAATTAATTTTACTTTTACTTTTCTTTTTTTTTTATTATTTAATTTTGTGGTTTACTTGATCTTTGTCATTGCCCTAATGTTTTTTCTTGTTTTCTTAGTGCATTTGTATTTAAATACATTATTGAGTAAAATAGGTTTTGTAATGGGTCACCTGGGAACCTAGCATATCCTGTATTTTTGGATCAGTCATTCTGATGCAAAGACAAATAAAAAGAACACCTACTCTTGAGACTTACAGTTTTATAGTCTCTAGCCATTATTTCTAATATTGTTTTTATAAGAAAGATGTAATAAATTCTAAATACGTAATCCATATGTTAGCTTTTAAAATGAAATATGTACATTAGTTGGAGTCTAGTTATATACGTTTTTACATTTTAAATTCTTATTGCTCTACTGAAGATCTGTTCTCTATTTTTCCCATTGGTATCATAATTCTTTATTCAGCAGGGGTTCTTTTAGACTGCAGGATATCCAGGAACCTTTTAAATCATAAGGAGAATTATATATATTATTATGTATTATACATATTTTTATATATATATATAAATATTTTTTAAATAAATATAAATATTTTATAAATATTTTATATATATATATAAAATATATATATATATAAAATATATATATATATAAAATATATATATATATATATATATATATATATATATATATATATTTCCCCCCCAGGAAGAAAGTCCACAGCTTTTTTTAGATTCCTATGAAGGCATATTATTCCTAAATGGTTCAGAACTACTTCTTTCACATGTACGAAAAAGTCATTGATGCTTATGAATATGACATGAATAAGACATTTCTTTTTAGTGAACTCTGGGTGAATTTATACTATGAAATTACTTCAGATTGCAGGATTTTTCATACTTACATGAACAACTCCATGAATGAAATTCCTTGATTATTATCTTAAACTTTTAATTAATACACATTTTATCTCTTACTCTACTGAGCCACTAATTAAATTTGACTTTTTTATTTTAAAAATAGGTATCAAAATTAATTCAGGTAAATAGTCATAAGGAAATTTAAAGAAGATAAGATGTATAGAACTGGAAACTGAATTGACAGAATTCCGAGATCTTGAAGGGATTCAGTTCTTTATGGTTTAATTTTGAAAGTTCGAAAATGGTGGTTTTATTTTGGAATATTATTAAGTTGTCTTCTGGAAAGAATATAGATTAGGTTCCAGTTTGCTTAGTCTCCAGGAATATCTCACGCTAAAAGTTCCAGATAGCAAATGAGATCAGCAAAATTGGAGGAGTAAAGATCTTTAACAATTTTCATCTCTATAAAAGCAAGGGGAAAACTGGCAAAAATTGTTATAATCAACTTTTTCAGAATGCTGGAAATTAACCAAAGGCTTGTAGCTATCCAGGAAGAATTAGTCAAGGGGAAAAAAAAGGTGATTCTTGATAAGAACAGTGAGCTTGTGGCATTTTAACTTGCCCCATTCCCATTCTCCTCTCTCCAGCTCCAGAATAACCTTGAAAACAAACAGTTCACAATCGTGGTGAAAACCAGGAGCCTGGTTGCCACTAGAGGAGGCAGAACAGAGGTGGAACAGCTTCAAAGCCTCATGCCCAGGAAATTGTCATTATGACCTGTCTGGTAGTTTCCTGGGAGACCGTACTTGCAAGGCTTGTCTTTATTTGGCCTGACTTGTAGGTCACCTGCTGTAAAAAAAAAAAAAAATTTCCAAGGGCATTTGTTGAAAATTTTTAGAGGCAGTTATTTAACTTCACAACTGCATGAGGTAAAAGATAACAAAACTCTAACCTAAAAGCTTAAAAATAAAAGCTGGGTAATGAGATGTCTATAGGGGTCTTGAAAAGCTACAACATATCCATGGGGATCAAGAAGACCGTGCACATGTGTAGGATTGTACACATGCTCAGGAAAGACCTAAAAAGGCCTTAAGCGTTCAACTCTGGCTGACTTTCAGGCTGTGCAACCAGGAATTAAATGCTAAGGCAGAGTTGTCAACTCCCGGACTGAGTTTTGAAGGTATCTCATACACACACACACACACACACACACACACACACACACACACACACAACCTGTGAACAAAGACTAAGCTCGCCAAGCAGAATTAATGGCCACAAACAATGAAGAATGCAGACTTTACAGAATTAGTTCCAAAAAGTCACTAAACAAATAAACAGGAGCAAAAATAAATAGCAACAGTAACAACAAATCCTGGAGGCGGGGAGATCTAATTTTCAGAGTTGACACATTTAAAATGTCTAGTCTTCAACGAAAATTTATGAGACATGTAAAGAAACAAGAAAGTATGACTCATTAACAAGGTAAAAAACAGTAAATAGAAACTATCCCTGAGCAAACCCATATATCGAACTTACTAGAAAAATAGTTTAAGTCAGCTATTTTAAATTCATTCAAAGAAATAAAGGAAACCATGTCTAAAAAGCTAATGCAGAAGTATGAGAATGATATCTCACCATATAGAAACTATGAATAAAGTCATAGAAATTATTTAAAAAGAAAACCAAGTAGAAATTATGGAGTTGAAAATAATGATAAAAATGAAAATTCAGTGGAGGATCTCAACAACAAATTATAACAGGCAACAGAAAGAATTAATATCTTGAAGATAGGTCCATTAAGATTATTTAGTTTGAGAAACAGAAGGGAAAAAATTTAGTGAAATTAGCAGAGCCTCAGACACCTGTGGGATAACAGCAAGCATATCAACATGTGCATAACTGGGTTCCCAGACAAAGAGAAATGGATAGGTGGAATATTTGAATAAATAATGGCCAGAACTTCCCCAAATCTGATGAAAAACATAAATCTACATATCCAAGAAGTTCACAAACTCCAAGTAAGATAAACTCAAGGATACATTGTAATCAAACTGCCAAAAGCAACAGACAGGAGCGTATCTAAAAAACAAGAGAGAAGCAACTCATCACATACAAGGGGTCCTCAATAAGATTAACAGCAGATTTCTCATCAGAAACCATGGAGGCCAGAAGACACTGGGATAACATATTCAAAATTATGAAAGAAGATCGTCTACCAAGAATTCTTTATCCAGCAAAACCATAGCTCAAAAATGAAGGATAAATTAAGACATTCCAAAATAAACAAAAGAGAAAATTCGTCTCTAGCAGACCTGCCCCAAGAATAGTAAAAGTAGTCCTTTAGGCTCAAAAGAAAACACTAGATAGTAACTAAAACCATAAGAGGAAATTAAGAGCACCAGTAGAAGTAATCGCATATATAAATATAAAAAACAGTATAAATGTATTTTTTATTGTAATTTTTTTCTCCTGATGTAAGAGACAACTGCATAAAGTAAAAATTATACATCTGTGTCGATGGGCATAAAAACGTATAAAAATGTAATTGGAATGAAAATGACAGCACAGAGAAGGGAATGGAACTAAATAGAATCAAAGTGCTTATATATTGAGATTAAGTTTATATCAATTGGATCTAGATTATTATAAGATGTTGTTATTCCCAAGTCAAGCAATAAGAAAATGACCCCTCCAAAATAGTAAAAATTATAAAATACAAGAGAATTAAACAGGTATACTACAAAATATCTTTTTAACACAAAAGAAGGCAGTAATAGAGGAATACAGGAACAAAAAAGACATATAAAAACAAGTAGAAAAATATTAAATATAAATTTTACCTTGTCAGTAATTATATTAAATGTAAGTGAATTAAACACTCCAGTTAAAATGCAGAGATTGGGAGAATGGATGAAAAACATGACCCAATTATATGCTGTCTATTGAGACATTGTAGATTCAAAGACATAAATAGGTTGAAAGTAAATGAATAGAAAAAGATGTGCCATGCAAACAGTAACCAGAAGAGATCTGGAGTGGCTATAGTAATATCAGATAACATAGACGTTAAAACAGAAATCATTACTAGAGATAAAGGACATTTTATAATGAATCAAGGGTCCATCCATCAAAAAGTTATAACAATTATATATGCACCTTACAACAGAGCCCCAAAATGCATGAAACAAAAAAGGCAGAATTGAAGGGGAAAATAGACAATTCAACAATAATAATTTGAGACTTTAATGTCCAACTCTCAATTATGGATACAACGACTAGCCTTAAGATCAACAAAGAAAGAGAAGACTTGAACAACACTATAAACCAACTAGACCTAATAGACATGTGTAGAACACCGCTCAACAACAGAATACACATTTTTCTCAAGTGCACATAGAACATTAGGTAGGATAGACTATATATTAGTCCATCAAATATGTCTCAATAAATTTAAAAGTATTGAAATCACACAAAGTATCTTCTCTGACCACAAAGGAATTGAATTAGAAATCACAAATATGTGGAAATAAAACCACGTACTACTAAATAGCCAATGGGTCAAAGAAGAAATTGAAAGGAAAAATCAAAAATACTTTGAGATGGGTGAAAACAAAAACACAAAGTACCAAAGTTCATGGGATGCAGCAAAAGCAGTGATTAGAGGGAAATTTATCATTGTAAATGTCTATATGGAAAAAAGGAGAAAGATCTCAAATCAATAACCTAATCTTCTACTTAAAGAAACTAGAAAATAAATCCAAAGCCAAAGCAGGCAGCAAGAATGAAATAGTAAAGACGAAAGAAGAAATAAAGAATACAAAGATAGAGAAAATCAATAGAACTAAAAGTTGTTTCTTTGAAAAGACAAAAAATTGAGTGCCCTTTATCTAGACTGATCAATAAAAAAGAGATATTATTTAAATAAAATCAGGAATGAAGAAGGGTACATTACTATTGACATTACAAAAAGGATTATAAGAGAATGCTACAATTTTGTTCCAACAGATTAGTTAACCTAGATGAAATAGACTAATTTCTAGAAAAAGGGAAATTACCAAAACTGATTCAAGAAGAAATGGAATATCTTAATGGACCTTTAATAAGCAGAGACTGAAACTGTAATCCAAAACTTCTATGAAGAAGAGTTCAGGCCCAGGTGACTTTTGGTGACTTGTACTATACATTTAAAGAAATAATGTCATTCCTTCACCAATTTTTCTAAAAAATTAGGAGGAACACTTTTTAACTTAGTCTGTGAGGGCTAATACCAAAACTAAATGAAGACACCACAAGAAAAGAAAAATACAAAGCGGTTTCACTTTTGAATACAAACACACTTGTCCTCAAGAAGATACTAGCAGACCAAATCCAGCAACATACAAAATGTTTTATAGTCTTTCAAAAAGTTAAAGACAGAGTTACCATATGACCCAGGAGTTTTACTCTTAGGCCTATATCCAAGAGAAATAAAACATGTCCACATAAAACCTTGTATATGAATATTCATAGCAGCATTATTCATAATAGCCAAGAAGTGGAACTTAAATGTCTATCAGCTGATGAAGTTAAACAAAATATGGTATAGCCAAACAATGAAATATTTATGCAGCCATAAAAAGAAATGGAATGCTGATATAAGCTACAATATGGATGAACCTTGAATACATTATGCTAAGTGAAAAGCTCGTCATAAGAGATCACATATTGTATATTCCATTCATATGAAATGTCAAGAATAAATAAATCTATAGTGACAGAAGAAAGAATAGTGGCTGCCAGGGTCTGGAGAAAGGCAAGAATGGAGAGTATCTTCTAATGGATATGGGATTTCTTTTTGAAGTGATTAAATGTTCAGAAATTGAATGTGGTGATTGCATGACTGTGGATACACTAAAATCCATTAAATTGTACCTTTTGTGGGCAAATTATATGATATGTTAGTTATATCTCAAAAAAAAGATATTTTTAAAGTATTATATACTGTGAGTTAATGAGGTTTATCCTAGAAATGCATGCTTGGTTGAACATTTTAAAAAATTGAATGTAATATAGATTATTAATAGAATGCTGGATAAAATCACACAATCATCTCAATAGATACAGAAAAAAGCATTTAACAAAATCCAACACCCTTTCATAATAAAAACATTCAATAAAACTGTGAATAGAAAACTTCTTCAACATGATAAAAAGCATCTAAAAAAAAACAATGGCTAACTTCATATTTAATAGAATAAGATCGAATGCTTTCCCCTTAAGATCAGGAATAAGACAAAGATGTTTGCTCTTGGCACTTTTATTCAGCATTGTACTGATAATTTTAATCAGGCAAATTATGTAAAAAAAAAAAAAAAAGAAATAAAAGGCATCCAGATTGGAAAGGAAGAAACAAAACTTCTGTTCACAGAGGACGTGATCATGTATTTAGAACATCCTAAGGAATCCACAACAACTATTTGATATAATAAATGTGTTTAGAAAGATTGCAGGATAGGATCACTGTATAGAAATCAGTTGTATATCTGTACATCAGCTGTGAAAAATCTAAAAATGAAATTATGGGGAAACAGTTCCACTTAACATAGCATTGAAAAGAATAAAATACTTAGGATTATATTCAACCAAGGAAGTATAGTACTTGCAAATTGAAAAGTATAAAATATAATTGAAAAAAATTAAGGATATATGTAGTATATGCAAAGGCCTTCCATGTTCATCAGTCAGAAGACTTAATCTTATTAAGATGGCAGTACTTGCTAAATTGATTAACAGAGTCAATGCAATCCCTGTCAAAATCCTTACCATCATTTTTGCAGAAATTGACACGCTGATCTTAAAATTCACATAGAAAAGCGAGGGATTCCAAATAGCCATAACAATATTGAGAGAAAATGGACAAAGTTGGAGGACTCACATTTACTGATTTCAAAATTTCCTGCAAAGCTACATTAATACACATAGTGTGGTACTGGTATAACGATTTACATGTAGATCAATGAAATTGAATTAAGAGTTCAGTAATAAATCATACACTTACATTCAAATGATTTTCAACAGCAGTGCCAAGATAGCTCAATAGAGAAAGAATAGTCTCTTTAAAACAGCGGTATTAGGACAACTGAACAAATGCATGAAGATGGACCTCTTCTGCATATTATATATGAAAATTAACTCAAAATAGATCAGTGATCTAAATGTAAGATAAAACTATAAAACTTTTAGAAGAAACAGGCATAAATCATGACCTTGGATTAAGCATTGGTTTTATAGATATGAAAACTAGAGCACAAGCAATCAAAGAAAAAAATGGATAATTTGGACTTCAAAATTAAAAATGTTTTTCCTTCAAAAGACACTATTAAGACAATCAAAAGATAAGACAGAATGGAAGAAAATATTTTCAAATCATATGTCTGATAAGGGTCTAGTATCCCAAATAGACAAAGAACTCTTAAAAGCCAACAGTAAAGAACTCAATTAAAAAAAAATAGTTTCGAATAGACATTTTTCTTCAAAAAAGGTTTACAGATGATCAATAAACATGTCAAAAAATGTTCAGCATCATTGGTCCTTAGGGAAATGGAAATAACAACCATAATGAGATACCACTTTACACCCTCTAGGACGGCTATACACAAAGAGACAAACAATAACATTTGTTAGAAAGGCTGTGGAGAAATTGGAACCCTCATACATTGCTGGCAGGAACGTAAAATGGTGCAGCTACTGTGGGAAACAGTTTGGCAGTTTCTTAAAAGTTAAACATACAGTTACCCTATGACCTAGCAATACCATACCTAGGTATATACCCAAGTGTATTGAAAATGTGTTCACTCAAAACTGGTACACAGATGTTCACAGCAACATTATTCATTGTAGGCAAAATGTGGAAATGAACCAAATATTCATCAACTGATGAATGGATAAACAATGGAATATTACTTACAGTGGAATATTATTCCACTCTAGAAAGGAATGAAGGCTACACAAGGCTGATTCAATATTCTAAAATCAATTACTGTAATCCATCATGTCAACAGGCTAAAGAAGAAAATTCACTTGACCATATCAGTAGAGGCAGAAAAATAATTTGACAAAATCCAACACCTATTCATGATAAAATCTTTTGGAAAACTAAGAATAGAGGGGAAATTCTTCACCTTAATAAAGAACATATCCAAATAATACTACCACTAACATTATACTTAATGGTGTGAAACTAGTTGCTTTCTTTTTAAAATTGTGAACAAGGCAAGGAAGTCTGCGCTCACCACTCCTATTCGACATCCTATGTAGAAGTCCCAGCTAATGCAATTAGGATGAGGAAATAAAAGCTATACGGATTTGGAAGGAAGAAAGAAAACTGCCTTTGTTGTCAGATGATATGATTGTCTATGTAGGAAATCCCAAAAAATCTACAACAAAAAAACTCCTGATAAGTGATTATAGCAAGATTTCAGGAAACAGGGTTAATATACTAAAGTCGATTGTTTCTCTATATACCAGCAATGAGCAATTGTAACTTGAAATTTAAAATATAACACCATTACAGTAACACCAAAAATATTGAAATACTTATGTATAAATTTAATACAATGTGTACAAGTTCTATACAAAGAAAACTACAAACTGATGAAAGAAATCAAAGAAGATAAACATAAGTGGAAAGATATTCCATGTTCATGGATAGGAAGACTTACTTCTCAATTTGATACTATAGATTCAATGCAGTCCCATTCAGTTAGCAAATTCATGGATATTAATAAACTGATTCTAAAGTTTTTATGGAAAGACAAAAGACCCAGAATAACCACAAAGAACAGAGTTGGTGGGCTTACACTATATCCATTTCAATACTTACTTTAAAGCTACAGTAATGAAGACAGTGTAATATTTATGAAAGAATAAGCAAAAGAACCATAGACTAGAAAAGAGAGCCCAGAAATAGATCCACACGAATGTAGTCAACTGATATTTAACAAAGTAGCAAAGTCAATCCAATGGAAAAGGGATAGTCTTTTCAATAAACGGTGCTGATACAACTGGACATTCACTTGCAAAAAAATGAATCTAGAATAGACTTTACGTCATTCAGAAAAACTTATTCCAAATGCTTTTCCTTTTAGAATGAGAACAAGACAAGGATGTTCACTCTCACCGTTTTTATTCAGCCTAGTGCTGAAAGTCATCACAATAAAGCAGGAACAGGAAATATAAGCATATAAATTGGAAAGAAGAAATGATACTGTTTCTATTTGCAGATGACATGAAAGTCTATGTACAAAATTCCAAGAATCTACAAAAAAAAAACTCCTATAACTAATAAATGAGTTCATCAATGATATGAGAGAAACATACCAAAATCAATTGTATTTCTGTATATCTGTGTAATAGCAAGAACACCTGGAAACCACAGTTAAAAACAATATTATTTGCAATTACCCAAAACAAAATGAAATTCTTAGGTACAAATCCTATGAAATACGTAGAAGCCTTACATGGTAAAAACTACAAAATTCTGATGAAAGAAATCAAAATCTAAATAAGTGGAGAGATGTACTCTGTTCATGGATTGGAATAATCAACATAGTAAAGATGTCATTTGTCCCCCAAATTTATAGGTTTGCTCCAGTTCTATTTAAAATCACAGGAAGACATGTGGATATAGAAAACTCATGCTAAAATATATATGGAAATGTAAAAGAACACAAATAGTTAAAATAATTTTGAAAAAGTGTAATAAAGTGAGAAGAATCATTCTACCTCATTTTAAGGCTCATATAGCTGTAAGAATTAATATAGTGTGGTACTGGCAAAGAGACACATAGATTGATGAAACAGATTAGATTGCCCAGAAGTAGCCCCACACAAGTTCAGCCCACTGATTTTTGACAAAGGTTCAAACCCAATTCAATGAAGAAAGGGTAGTGTGTTTTAACAAATGGTAGTAAAACAATTGGACATCCATAGACCAAAAATTGAACCTAAGCCTAAATCACACATCTTATATACAAATTAAAGTGGATCATAGAATGACATCAGAAGCATGGTGGAGTAAGGGATCTCCCCGGATCTCACCCCTTGAAATAACAATAAGCTAAACATCTAAATCTCAACAAATAATACCTAACCTGCACACAAGCCAGTCTGAGTGAGTGATCTGTGCATAAGAGCTTCCAAAGGTCAGAAACGTGCGAGTCTGGGGGATAGATTGGGTGGAACAGAGAAACTGCCACATGTATCCAGAGCTCCCTGAAGGAGGAGGAGGAGGGGAGAGTTTGCGGCTGGTCCACTGACCAGCCCTTCCTGAAGGATCAGCGAATTCCACGCAGCAGAGCCCAGAGATCAGGGCAGAAAGCAAAATGGGGACTAACTGCAGGGGGGCAACAGTTGTGTCCTAGCAGCAACCCCCACCCACCAACCCAGAGCTTCTTATCCTCCTAGACTAGCACCGTGGAGACCCAGGGGAATTTGCACAACAATTATTGAGGGGAAAAAAAACATGACTGGTACCACAGACAGATGCTGGGACTGAACGCAGTCAATAGTGGTTTGAAGCATTATTAGCCTCAAAGAAGAGATCTAAGAGGCTTAGATGCCAAAAACTGGAATTCAAAAGAAAACCCCTTAAAACAGGCTAAAGAGAGATGTCTGTATAATAAATCTTTCTGGGGGGCGGGAAGGCAGAGTACACTCCCATTAATGCCCAGGTGGAGAAATAATACATAAAACACCATGAATAACAATGGTGATAAGGCAGCTCAGAAAGAAAGAGAAAAACCTCCAGAAAATAAGCTTAAAGACATAGAAATATGTGATTAAATGACAGAGAGTTCAGGATGGCACTCCTGAAAATAACTCAAATGAGATGCAAGAAAATCTGATCGATAATTCCAAGAAATTAGAATCAAAATAGGCCAACGAAAGTGAGTATTTTTGTAAGGAGATTGAAACTTTGAAAAGGAACCAAATAAAACTTCTGAAGATGAAGAACATATTAAAAGAGATGAAATATGAAAGAGCAAGATTAGGATTAGAGCTGACCCAATGAAGGAGAAAATCAGTGTCGAAGACAGAAATCTAAAAATGACTCATAAGGAAGAAGAGAGAGACCTGAGAATGAAAAAAAAAAAAAAGCCTGAAAGAGCTATACAAGAACTATCTGACACCATTAGGAGAAGCAACATAATAATAATGGGTATACCAGAAGGAGAAGAGAAGGAGAAAGGAACAGAGAGCATATTCAAACAAATAATTGGCAAGAATTACCCAAATCTAAGGAATGAGCTGGATCTGTGAATCCAAGAAGCTGACAAAACACCCAGTTATCCCAATGCAAAAAGCCTTCTCCAACACACATTATATTAAAATTATCAAAAATTAATGACAAAGTATTCTCAAGGCAGCCAGGGAAAAGAAGACAATAACTTGTAAAGGAAAACCCATTAGACTATCTTTAGACTTCTCAGCACAAACCTTACAAGCAAGAAATCAGTGGAACCAAATATTCAAACTTTAAGTGAAAAGAATTACCAACCAAGAATAACGTATCCAGCAAAGCTCTCCTTTTCATATGAAGGAGAAACATAGACCTTTACAGATGTAGAAAAGTTGAGGCAATTCTCCTCTATGAGACCTGCATTACAGGAAATACTGAAGGGCATCAGCCCACTTGGAGCAAAATGACAGAAAAAATACATAACTATGAATAAGACAACTAGCAGGCAGATATAAGTAGGATACTGCGACCCTTACCAGGAACAGGGTATTATAAGCTTAAACATTAAGAAAATAATTGCTATT
>NW_011889185.1:1723314-1725430 GCF_000151845.1 Pteropus vampyrus | reverse complement strand
AAAAAAAAAGGTAAATAGAGCTACTAAGAGACACTTAATAATGTTGAAACCATACATCAAAAAGACATAATATTTACCGATATCTATGCTCCCAATCAGGGAGCCCCGAAATATATAAAGCAATTACTAACAGAACTAAAGGGAGATACTGACCAAAACTCTATCATAGTAGGGGACCTAAATACCCCACTGTTGGATATGAATAGATCATTCAAACAAAATCAGGAATAAAATAACATTCTTAAATAACACATTAGACCACTTGAACATAGTTGACATTACAGAGCCTTTCATCCCCAAAAAGAAGCTTACACATTCTTCTCTAGTGCACATGGGACATTCTCAAGGACTGACCACTTTCTGGGACATAAAACTAGCCTCAACATATATAAGAGGATTGAAATCATACCAAGCATATTCTCTGATTATAATGCTTTGAAGCTGGAGAGCAACTATAAAAAGAAAGTGAGAAGAACCACAAATGCGTGTAGATTAGACAACATGCTACTGAAGAATGACTGAGTCAAAGCAGAAATTTAAAAAAAGATCAAGGATACATAGAAACAAATGAGAATGAAAGTACTACATATCAAAACTTTTGCAATAATAAGAGGAAAGTTCATATCACTGCAAGCCTATCTCAAAAAATAAGATCAAGCCCGAATAAACAACCTAACAGAACATCATTAAACACACACACACACACACACACACACACACACACACACACACACAGAAAAAGAACAAATAAATGAAATCAGGAATGAAAGAAGAGAAATTAGGACAGATACTGCAGAAAGACAGAGGATCATATAAGAATACCATGAAAAATTATATGACACTAAATTTAATAACCTAGAAGAAATGGACAAAATCTTAGAAATATACAGCCTTTCTAGACTGAATCAAGAACTGGAAAATTTAAATATAGCAGTATGGAAATTGAACAGTCATCAAAAACCTACCAAAAAGCAGCAATCTGGGACCAGATGGCTTCACCAGTGAATTCTACCAAACATTCAAAGTAGATTTAATACCTATTCTCCTCAAACTCTTCCAAAAAATCAAAGAGGAGGCAATACTTCCTAACTCATTTTATGAGGCCAATATTACACTGGTACAAAACCCTGGAAAAGATAACACACAAAAAAGAAAATTCCAGACCAATATCTCTCATGAACACAGATGCAAAAATTCGAAATAAGATACTAGTGAACTGAATACAGCAACATATTAAAAAGATTATGCACCGCGGTCAATTGGGCTCCATCCTAGAGGCACAGAGATGGCTCAACATACGCAAATCGATTAATTTGATACATCACATAAACAAATTAAAAAAGAAGAATCATATGATCATATCAGTAGATGCAGAAAAAGCCTTCGACAAGATACAGCATCCATTTATGATCAAAACACTTCACAAAATCAGTATAGAAGGAAAGTACCTTAGCATAATAAAGGCCGTACGCAACAAACCCTACGCCAACATTATACTTAATGGAGAAAAACTAAAAACCTTTCCTCTAAGATCAGGAACACGACAAGGCTGTCCACTATCACCACTGTTATTCAATATAACATTGGAGGTCCTGGCAAGTGCAATCAGGCAAGAGAAAGATATAAAAGGAATCCAAATAGGAAATAAAGAAGTCAAACTGTCACTATCTGCGGATGACATGATTCTCTATAGAAAACTCTAAAGACTCCACAAGAACACTACTAGAAACAATAAGCAAATACAGTAAAGTTTCAAGATACCAAATCAATGTTCAAAAATCCATATCATTCTTACACTCTAATAATGAATTGTCAGAAAAAGAAGTGAAAAAAAAAATCCTTCTGCAATTGCAGCAAAAATAACAAAATACCTAGGAATAAACCTAACGAAACGAGAAGGACCTATACACTGAAAACTATAAGACATTATTAAAAGAAATTGAAGAAGACACAAAGATATGGACGGATATTTCGTGTTTTGGATTGGAAGAATCAACGTAGTTAAAAAGACCTTAGTACATAAAGCATTATACAGATTTACTGCAATCCCCATCAAAATCCCATTGACATCTTTTAAAGAAATAGAACAACAATCGTCAGATTTGTATGGAAGCAC